>NC_092334.1:642112500-642412500 GCF_046630445.1 Rutidosis leptorrhynchoides
TTTGTAGTAAAAATATGCATATGACGATACTGAACAATGCAGGGTTGGCCTCGGATTCACGAACCTATATCATTTGTATATATATATTAAAACATATAATCGTAATCGACCAACTTTATATATATTTAGTTATGTATTAAGATCAATATTTATATATACTTTTATTAATACTTATAATATATTATTATGCTTATTTGATATATAATTAATTTAACGTTATATCAATATCAATAATATTATATCATGATATTAAGCGATATTAGTATAATTATGTAACAGTATATTTGTATATAAATTTCTTTCGTTTGCAAAATAATAGTTATTGTAATAATACTACTAGAGTAAGGTTAATAATAATAATTATAATGCTAATATCAATAATGATAGTAATAATAATAATTTAAAAAAAATATAATATTGATAAGATAAAATGATAGTTTTCAATAAAATAATATTTTAATAATAACGGTAATTTTAATAATAATTTCAGTAATACTATTAATAATATTAATGTTTAAATTATACTTCTAATAATAATAGTTTTTAATATTAATAATAATAAGGATAATACTAAATTTAAATAAATAACAAAATGATAGACTTAAAATAATGATACCTTTAATAATGATAATAATAATAATATTAAAATGATAAAATTAATAATAATACTAATAATAATACTAATGATAAATATAATACTTTTTGATATAATCCTAATGATAATAATTATAACCTTTATAATAACAATAATAATAATTGATCTATAATCTTGAATTAGTAGTAATAACAATAATAATAAGTATATTACTAATAATAATAACAATAACAATAACAATAATAATAATAATAATAATAATAATAATAATAATAATAATAATAATAATAATAATAATAATAATAATAATAATAATAATAATAATAATAATAATAATAATAATAATAATAATAGAAGTAAAAATAGCAAGTATACCCTTCTCTAAAAAGAATTTCCCCAGACGAGACTCGAACCCGCGACCTCACGCTTACCACAAACACGCCTAACCATGAATCTGTCTGTGTCTTCCTGATTTATTCTCTACTTTGAATTTATTTAACCCATATTACACATCAGTAACTATTTCAGCCCAACCTTATTTTAGTTGGGTCTTCGGCCGAACTTCACTTATTCGACCCAATCAGTTTACGAGCCCAATTCAATACTTAGATTTAATCATTCGTATCCAGCTTGCTGTAACATCACCTAGTTGCTATCTTCTTCTTTTTCTCGATTTTTTTTAGAAACATGAAATGGGTTTTGACCCAACAACTCAAACATCTTGTTCATCATTATCGTTGTCGTGTATTCCTAAACATCTCTATAATCACATCCTCGTGATCATCCTATATCATCATCATCATCTTTTTCATGATCGTATATCATCACCATTATCACTCTATCATCATCGTTATCATGATCCTAATTATCATTATCTTAATTATCTTTTCATCATCCATTAATCACCATTCCTTTTATCATCACTAACTTGTTCCTAATCCTCAATTATCATCGAACAATTAATAGAATCATAATAATCGTTTACCTTGTTATTGATCCTGCCCAATATTATTAAATTGCCTAAACCCTAATAATAACATCCATTATAGCCTAGTCTCTTTGTCTCGTTAAATGGTTCTACGAAGCCCAAAAGTATGTTGTGTTTATGTTGGTTCGACAGAAACAAAAACAGTACAGTAGCACTTACTGTTTGAACAACAATATAAACAAAAGACAGCAAATTTATAGCAGGTTTTGAGAGAGGCTTTCGATTGTGTGTTGTTTTATTTGTACAAGGGGACAGGAACAGTAGGTGAAAGGTTTCAATGGGTGTGTTAATTTGTTTAAAAAGAGTAAACAGCTGCAGTAGCAGCCACAGTTCCTTACGGCGGTGGTATCTATTTTGGTGATCAGAGATAAACCGAAAAAAATAAAAAAATAAAAACATTGCAGGTGGTGGCGATTGGTTGTTCATGACAGAAAAAGAAAAGTGGTGGTTTGGTTTTATTTCGAACTGACTAAATGGTGCAGCAAGTAGCGGACGGTTGGTTGATCAGTGGTGGCGATTTCTTGGTGTTTGAAGGCAATTGTAGGATGTTTATGTATATTCGCGCGTATATATCTATATATAGAGGTGATGGTGTGCGGATATAAAAGGTAGTGACAGGTTTGGTCATGGTGGTGATGACGGTTGCAGGGGGAAGTGGCCTGGGGGTTACTATGTGTAGACAGAAATAGAAAGAAGGGAGGGAAGAAGAACAAGTGTGATATATATATATATATATATATATATATATATATATCTCAATATGTGTATGTGTATATGTTAGTGTATCAATCAATTTATATATATAAAGAAAAGATGAAATGATATATAGAAAGAAATAGACAGAAAGAAAGAGATTGAAGACAAAAGTGGTTTGATTAGTTGTAATACAAGTGGTGTTTGATATCCAAGAGTGAAAGTGGTGGTGATTTTTCATATATGCATTGTCTATATCTATATATTAGTAAAGATTGTAAGTGGGGAGAAAAAGACACTAGCTTAAGTCAAGAGGCGTAATATAAATTTCATAATTATAATAATTAATATATAAGTACAAGAATCGTGGATGAATTTAAGTGAAGCACAGAATCTCAAATTATCAATTAGGCACAGTAGCAAACAAATTACTTTTCTTTTCAATCAATTAATGGATTCAATCGAATATAAATATATAATTTAATAATATTATCATATAATTTAAAATATAAACGTGTGAATTGTCGTCGTCTACTATTCCTTTCACGAACTGAATTTCGTACTCCGTTGATAATTAGGGGCGGATAAAAAGTCATCTAAAAAATCCTAAATTTTTTTATATTAAATTTCTTTATTTATTTCAGTCATTATGATATAAAATTCGATCATTAATTTATTAAATAAAAATTACATCAACTGTCCCTCTCATTTCTGGGTGAAATATAAAAAGTATTAAAACTTAACAAATAGTTTCTAAATACATTTTTAATAAGCCTAAAATTTATAGAACTCATTTTCGTATCACCGTTTATTTTAAAATTACATAAGTTTGAAATTAACTTGCTTAATATCAATTGAAACATCAAACGAATATTAAAATCATTTAATATTTATTTTTAATACACTTTATTTATATATAGTTATGTTGTAAATAATAATTGTTATAATATTCTATTTTTATATTATTTTACATAATTCGTTTTAATAACAACAACATATAATGTTTCGAATTATATTTCCAATTATTATATATATATATATATATATATATATATATATATATATATATATATATATATATATATATATATATATATATATATATATATATATATATATATATATATTCACACATAACTATTTACAAATAGTGGTTCGTGAATCGTCGGGAATGGTCGAAGGTCAATTGAATATATGAAACAGTTCAAAAATTTTGAGATTCAACATAACATACTTTGCTTATCGTTTTGAAATCATATAAAGATCGAGTTTAAATTTGGTCAGAAATTTCTGGGTCGTCACAATAAGTAGGTTAAAGTCGCAAGTAATTAGTTTTATTTAAAACTTTTCCTACAAGTGATAGCTTTAGTTATACCATTTTCATGGCAAACTTTTTTTTGTTTATTTTAGCCTACTTATTGGCTGGAGGTCAATTCAGAAGCAATCTCCCCATCCATAGAACATTGAGAGGTAGAACTTTCTCTACTCTTGGGGCGTTTCACTCTGAGTAGAGAAATGACTTCTCTTTATTATAGGATAGTGGAATGATTGTCTACATTTTACTTCCCCACATACCCCACTTATATGGGATTGGTTTTGTTGTTTGTTTGTTTGTTCCCTCATACGACCTACGTTTGAGGTGAATAAAATTGCCAAACATCAACATTTTAGAGATCCACAACTTTGCTTTTTATGTGAAAATGTATTTTACGGGCAAAAATCGTATTGTACGATTTTAGTACTTCAAAAATTGATAACAGATGCCATGAGGTCGTATTTTTACGGCCCATTTTATGATTTTATCTGGTAAATCATGTCACACCCCCAAATAGGGCCTGGGGTAATTGTGACTAATTATATCAAATCACAGTTGTATAAACGAGAACGACTCTACATGAGATGTTTTGTTGAGTTTTGCAGTGGAAGATAAATATGTCTTTAATTGATATGATATGTAATGAAGACTCCAAGCATAGCAAGCAATCATCATCAAAGTAGTAGATATACAGCGGAAGCAATATTTAAGTACCTGAGAATAAACATGCTTAAAAAGTCAACACGAGGTTGAGTGAGTTCATAGGTTTGTCATAAATAATGATTTCAGTAATAGTGTTAGACCACAAGATTTGTTTTCATAAGTAGATCACTCAGATCCAGTCAAGTTGATCTCTCGCAGGATCAAAAAGTTATGCCAGTGCGTGATATTTAGACTAAACGTTCAAGTTTGCCCCGTGACAAGTTGTTCTGCCCTTGTCGGTTTAATTTCATTATTGAGTAATACAAAGACTTAGTCAAATGTATCGGGGATGTTACTCCCGATAGGCCTATCCCCAATAATTAAGAATGCCGCAGCAATTAAAAATATCACTGTAGGGACTTAGTCGGACATAGCCGGGTATAGCATAGTTTAACAGTTGGTACTGATATTTAGACTAGACTTTCAAGTTTGCCCCGTAACAAGTTATCGTTTATACTTGCCGGTTGGGGACTTGCTGGTCATAGCCCAACATATCACAGTTTAATAGTTGGTACTTGTATTTAGACTAGACTTTCAAGTTTGCCCCGTAACAAGTTATCGTTTATACTTGTCAGTTGGGGACTTGCTGGTCATAGCCCAACATATCACAGTTTAATAGTTGATACGTGTAAAACTATTATAAAAGTTGCGCATGTATTCTCAGCCCAAAAATGTAAAGAGTAAAAGGGATCATATGAAACTCACATTAAATAGCAGTTGAAGTATTCCACGCAAGAAGGAAAGTAAAGCAAGTAAGTGATCTGGATATCAACCTTGAGGTATAACATTTGATTAGTTAATGTCTAACTTGACATAAAGTATGTTTATTAATATAGGAACTATATTGACAGTGACGGTTTTCGAGAAATGTTCCTATTTCTCAAAGGTTTCTATTTTTGAAAACCTACTATTTATGAAAAACTTTCACTTATAGTAAGCTTCTAGTTTAAGAATATTCGGGTTATAATTCTTAACAAAGATGTTGTACAATCTCGCCCAAACTTCATCGCTAACATGCAAGTCACTCGAATGATCTATTGTTACCGAGCGGCCCAGGATCTCTTGACCAGAATCTAAGTCTTGGCATTCGAGATCCACAAGCATCCCATAATGGTAACAAGGATCACCCTAGGCCACAAGTAGCGGTGATGTTTGTAGTCTTTGTACGCTATCTTTAATTATAACCGTCACGTTAGGTGCTTATATACATATATATTCATTAATTCGATTTTAATTATAACTCCTATATATTAATTCATAAAAATACTTTTATAATTTTTAGTAACATATATTACTAATTATAACATGTTATTTATTTTAATTTTAATTACATATAATTTATAACATTATTTACATTTTTCGGTAAAAAAAATAATAAACCGAAGTAAATAGTAAAAAGTAAAAAGTAAAAAGTAAAAAGTAAGAAAAAAATACTTACTAGTAGTAATTCTTCAAAGAGAGAATGAGAAAAATTTTGGTGTGAGTTTGAATGAGAAATGAGGGGTATTTATACTTGAAAAAATTAGGTAAAAAAAATAAAATAATTAAAAGAAAAAGAAATATTTTAATTTTTAATGAGATTTTAAAATTCAAAAGTATTAAATGTTAGGTCATGGGATAATGCACAAAATAAAATAATAAAAGTAGTTTTCCATTATAGTTTTTAATTAAAAAGTAATTTATTTATTTATTTATTTATTTTATTTAAAAAAATCATTTATTTTAAGGATTTTTTTATATTTTTTTTAAAATAAACAAATTGATTTACTACTTTTCCAAGAATATTTGTCAATATTTTTTTTTATTCATAATAATAATACTGATAATAAAGATATTAATTATTGATATCTTGTTTAAAAAAGATAATAATATTAATAATATTAATATATCAAATTAATGCGTAATTATTTACAAATAATTGTTCGTGAATCGTCGAAATTAGTCGAGGTTAAATGAAATCATACAAAGATTTTTGTTTAAATTTTGCCGGAAATTTACGGGTTGTCACAAACCATAAAATACAGTTTTAGACCATATTTTACGACTGGCGTATTTTGGTAACTTTTGGATGGAATGTGGGTTTTTGACTTAGGAAACAAGCTTGAGGATAGCTATAGATACCAACCTAATGAGCCATGAATTTTATCATCCCATACCTCAATGTTGGAGCTAGAAACCTTAACCCTAACACCAAAACACTCAAGCTTTTCAATATTTGAGGCGTGTTCATCATATTTCATTAAAGATTCATCATGTTCGTCATCATCAACATGCTCGACTAAGTTTCTTATTTATTCCTTCCATTGAACAATTATGTATTTACGCTTTCATTCAAGTATTATTGTGATTCATGATTTGTATTGATAAAGTCTTTGAATTTATGAATTATTGAATTATTCAAGTTATCGTTTATTGCAAACTTATCAATTTTAATTATTGTAAGACTTACTATTCTTTTTTTAAAGGCAAATGAAATTTTATCAACAAACTATACCAATTACATATATAACATGGGGATTCATAGACAAACATGAAACACTCATACCACAAACACGAAGTATACACGAACAAGATTAAAGGGATGCGGAAGAAAGTAGCCCAAAGAACTAAAGATCACGAAAAATTGAGGTAAACACTTGGATTAGGTAGCCATGTATGTCATTCGAACTTTCTTTCTCTTGCTCGATTTAATATCCACTCGAACAACTTGGTTTGTATTTCATTTAGAGCCACCGATGAATTCCAACTTTTACCTCGAAACACCATGCTATTTCATTTTTTCCAAATTAGATCCACACAAACACATACCGTAGCTTGCTACACCTTTTTACCATAGCCGACATGGATGATGGACTGTTTATGAGTTGATAATTTGTTCTAGATCCACTTAGTGATACTTTCGTTTGGGATAAAGACATGTTATATATTTTGCATAGAAGCGCCAAAGATAGTTTTTTTTTTTTTTTTTTTAATGGAAGAACTTATGCCTATGTGAGTTACATAAAAACTTGATAAAGCATAATACTTGTTTGAATGAATGTTTACCATTTGGATTTGTAAGGGATAAAGGGATAAAAGCTTTTAATCTATTGATCACAAACAATCACTTTTAATACTTGTTTTATGTTCGTTGATTAAACTCTTAAAGTTTAAGTCTTTTTAGTTTAATTCTCTTAATTAGTTAATGTACTTTAGTTTAACCATAATCAACTCTTGAAAATTCCTTGTGTTTAACCACAATTTTCCGTAGAACGAACCTTTTTTACCCTAACTAGTTTAAAGTATTAAAGTTATTTTTTAATGGTACTTCGACGCCCATCAATAAACTCGTCAACAAACAAAACAAACTCTTAAACAATTATCTTTATACTCATCAAGTTTCATATATACTTCTCTTACACATATCTCTTTGTTACATTTTGTTGGCAATTTTACGTCGCAAGACATTACTATTTACCACAAAATTAGCTCTTTATCCAAAAGATAAAGGGTTATGAATAGTACCCACCACATGCTTAAGACTTTTGTGTGACGACCCGGGAATTCCGACCAAATTTAAACTTAATCTTTATATGATTCTGACACGATAAGCAAAGTATGTAAAGTTGAGTCTTAAAATTTTGAACTGCATTCATGTATACAATTGACCTTTGACTATTTTCGACGATTCACGAACCTTTAATTGTAAATAGAAATGTAAATATAAATAATTACATATGTAAATAATTATATTAAATATATCAAAGAACCATTATGTAATTTAGTTACTATGAAAAAAAAATGATTTTTAATAACTAAAACTTATTACTTTAAATATATAGAGCATATTGGATATAAATGATTTCAAACATAATTTGTCAACATTATCAAAGTATTAAAGGTGTAATGTTATACTTTGAATATAATTGTTTAATATATATAATAAGTTAACTAATTAATATTTAAAACATAAATTGTATATATAGTAGTATATATATATCTATATGAATTCTATTCATAATGATTATTAAATAGTAATATATATAAAATGTATAAATATTAAATATTCAATAAATAGTATTACTAAATATTATATAAGGCATGATATTAATTACAAGTTACAATATAGTTACTATAACAATATTATTATTACTTTTATTATTATCATTAATATCAATATTAGTATTACTAATATTATTATTAATACTTTCATTATTATAATTAATATTAATATTAATATTAATGTTAAGATCGGTATTAGTTATTTTATCATTTTCAATATATAATATATAATATATAGAATATAACACATGTAATTTGTTATATTATTACCATTACTAAAAATTATCATTTTTATTCAAATTTAGTGTTATCATTATTTCTAATACTTTTAATCATTATTCTCATTAATATTAGTAATATTTTGATATTATTAGTATTAATATTATTATTATTAATTCTATTATTATTATTATTATTATTATTAGTATTATTAGTATTAGTATTTTTAACGGTGATATAATTATTATTAGTAATATTATTAATATTAATTGTATTATTAACATTATTAATATATATGTACTTATTATTTAGCAAAAAGTTCGAATATTGTAAGCAGATAAATGGGATTCAGTGGTTACATATCACAATCATCTTATTTCTTTTTTTCTCCTTTTCCCTGCTCTCCTGCTGTCCGTGAAGTAATGTCGACACCCCCATATCAATTATATAGCAGATGATCAAATCATTTATTGAAGAAAAACCATTCAATTTTCCATAAATCTTTATCAATTATACACATCTACTAGCTGCTACAATCGGAGGAATCAAAACAGAAAAGATTGAAACCCAGTTAGTTTCCGCGTACGCGTCATCTTTATAGCATTAGCTCGATTTCGATTTTTTTTTAAAATTAAAAATGCAGAAACATTTATATTCATCTTGTGAATCTTTCTGCAAAATCACAAGTTTCAACTCTTTCTAACGAATCCCAATTTCGTAGTCAAACTTTTGTTTATTTAAAAGTCAAACTTCGTTCTTCAATCAAATTTGTGTTTTTCGTTTTGATTTAAGTTGAATTAATGATTCTAATGGTTTCTATGAAATATTTACAAACTATTTCGTGTTATAATCATCATCTATTACGGGCTCTAACTCAAAATCGAATTTTGTTTTTTTTTTTCTAAACAGCGAACTACAGTAAGCAGTTTTGCTGAATTTTATTTTTATTTTTTTCGTTTACTGATTTGTTTAAATAATCACGTGAGATGTTTCCGTTTCAACTAAAAGTTTTAAATCGAACAAATATTAAGCTGTTAGATTAACTTGGTCCCCTGTTCGTTGATGCTTGAAGAAGAAGAAGAAGATAAATAGATATAGGACATATATATTAAACTTGGGGTATTAAAAACAGATAAATACAAGGCAGATGACTGGTTCAGTGTGTTGGTGTGTAACGAGAGATCTCGGGTTCGAACCCGGGCTCGGGCAATTTATTTGTTTTTAAGCCTTGTAAGGTATATTTATTATTATTATTATTATTATTATTATTATTATTATTATTATTATTATTATTATTATTATTATTATTATTATTAGTAGTAGTAGTAGTAGTAGTAGTAAAGTTAGAATTATCATTAGGAACATTATATAAGTATTAATATTAAAACTATCATTATTATTAAAATTATCATTATTAAAAGTATCATTTTCATTATTACTATTATTATTATTATTATTATTATTATTATTATTATTATTATTATTATTATTATTATTATTATTATTATTATTTTTAGCATTAATATTACTATTATTATCAATATTATTATTATTAGTATCACTATTGAAATTATTATTAATACCATTTATATTAGAGATTATCATTATCATTTTTATTATTAGTATTATTATTATTATTATTATTAAAGTTATTATTATTATTAGTAAAATCATTATTTTTGTAGTTATTATTATTAGTATTCACTATTATTAAAATTAATATTTTTATTAAAAATTATTATTTTTATTAAAGTTATCATTTTATCATTTATACTAAAAGTATCATTTTTAACTCTATTATCATTAATATTATTTTTATCATTACTAATATTATTTTAGTATTATAATTTTAACAAAACAAACGATATGTATATATATACAAAATATATATTTAATACATATAACATAACAAAATTTATATTTTTATTATTTTAAATATATAAAATGAATATATGAAACATATAGATTATTAATATAAAAACGATAATATAACTAATAGGTTTATATATATAAATTGTTCGATTACAAATATATGTGTTAATATACATTAATGATATTGGTTCGTGAATCCGAGGTCAACCCTACACTTGTTAAATGACGTCATATGTATTTTTACTACAAAATACAGTATGGTGAGTTCATTTGCTCCCTTTTACTCTTTACATTTTTGGGACTGAGAATACATGCGCTGTTTTTTACAACTGCTTTATTAAATGCTTTTGAAATATATTTTTGAACTGCGAATACATGAAATGCTTTTATAAATGTTTGACGAGATAGACACAAGCAAAACATTCCTCGAATGAATTATGTGGACGTGATAATTGCCACCATTGAATTATGTGGACGTGATAATTGCCACAATTGATATGAATATTTTTCCCCTGATTATTATTGCTTGGTAACCTAAGAATTAGGGAACATCACTAATTTTGAGAATTAGTGCACGCCTAATTGACGCGAATCCTAAAGATAGCTACCGGGTTTAACACCCCCACCCAGAATGTTCACTAGACGGAAGGGCTAGTGGGCGTGGTGTTTAGTACTTCGAAGATTATACGATTATTATACAGACGAGATGTTCTGTTTTGGGGATATTATTATGCGCATTATATGTTAAGGTCGGTTACCAAGCCAAGCTATGAAAGCAATGAAAAGAGAATGTTTTGTATCGAGAGAATGATTTTATACACAGGTTATGTGTATGTTATTTTTGTGCACGAGATATGTGTTCGGTTACTAAGATTTATGAAAGATGATTTCGTACACGAGAAAGGTGTACTGTATTTAAAAGATATCGCATGTACATTACAGGTGGGTATAGGATTCGGGCCCATTTGTACCATGCAGCATTTAAATCTTGTGGTCTATCAAAATGATGAATTTTATTGTTTTATGATAAACTTATGAACTCACCAACCTTTTGGTTGACACTTTAAAGCATGTTTATTCTCAGGTATGAAAGAAATCTTCCGCTGTGCATTTGCTCATTTTAGAGATATTACTTGGAGTCATTCATGACATATTTCAAAAGACGTTGCATTCGAGTCGTTGAGTTCATCAAGATTATTATTAAGTCAATTATAGTTGGATATATTATGAAATGGTATGCATGCCGTCAACTTTTGATGTAATGAAAGTTAGTCTTTTAAAAACGAATGCAATGTTTGTAAAATATATCATATAGAGGTCAAGTACCTCGCGATGTAACCAAATGTAACGTATTCGTCCTTATGGATTAGGACGGGTCGTTAGATTTTGTACATGAAGCATCAATTGTTGTACACACACGAACTCCATACTAAAAAATGACAACCATCGAAAAATTTAGAGGTGAAACGTAAATCACTTTGGGAGAAAATTGAAACTTCAAAAGGGTGCAATGGTAACCTTTAGTGGGTTAAACGGTAACTTCTTTATTTTTTATAAAACCTCATAATAAACCCATATAAATTTTTTGACGAATTTTATCTCTTCGTTGGACTCGAGTTATATTTCACCGACATAATCGTTAAACACGAAATAATTTTACGAACTAATCGCAATAAATTATATTTGAAACGGAGCCTCAACACGAAGCGACGCGCTCTTCAACTAATTTTAACTATTAAGGGCCACCTCAAAGGCTTAAATAGAAACGCCTTTCAAGATTATAAAAACCTATTGTAAAGTTTATAAAATAAAAATTTAATGTAAAACTTATAAAATAAGATTTTAGTGTTTCAAAAACACTAAAGAAGCTTTGTTACGCTACTCATTTATTTCGACATTCTTTGATCACAATTCATCATCAATATTCATTATATGCATTGAATTTTTGATATTGATATGCCCCTTTATAGGGACGGAGCTTCAACACTTAAATAGGAGGGGCCGAACTCCCTTAAACATAATATATATATATATATATATATATATATATATATATATATATATATATATATATATATATATATATATATATATATATATATATATATAGGGTGAGGATTCACGGAGAACTCATGGCAGTAGAGAACTCATGAAACTCGTGCAGATTCACTAAATCTGCGTGCAGATTCACATATTTATTTATTTTATTTTTTTTTGCAGATTTTTTTTTTCTGTTCAGATTTTTTTTTTTGCAGATTCAGTCAATCTGCGTGCAGATTGACGATTTTTTCCAGTTTTTTTTTTTTTTTTTTTTTTTTTTTTACAGATCAACTTTTTTCAGTTTTTTTTATGCAGATTGAGTCAATCTGCGTGCAGATTGAGTCAATCTGCTGCATTTTTTTTTTTTGCAGATCGACTTTTTTCTGTGCAGATTTGACTTTTTTTTGTGCAGATTGAGTCAATCTGCGTGCAGATTGACGTTTTTTGCAGTTTTTTTTTTTTTTTTGCAGATTCACTTTTTTTTCCTGTGCAGATTCGCTGTTTTTTTTTTGCAGTTTTTTTTCCCAGATTGTATTTTTTTTTCCATAGATTGAAGCTCAATCTCCACATAGATTGAAGTTCAATCTATGAGTTCTATGAGTTCTCTACATACTCTAGTTCTCTAGGGATCCTTTCACTATATATATATATATATATATATATATATATATATATATATATATATATATATATATATATATATGTCACTGACGTGAAAAAGACATATTCAATGGGGTGATACACATAAGTTAACTGATCATTAAATATAATAAAGATGATTTAAACATATTCATGAATCTAAGTTATGATTAGAGTTACTAAAGATGATCATTACAAATAGATTAGTTGTGATTAGAGTTGATGAACATGTTAAATTACTAAAGAGATGATTTAATCATATTCATGAATCTAAGTTATTTAATAGAAGTAAACATATGATCGAATGAAATGGCGTATTACTAAAAATTTACAAGAGAAATAGAAGAACACTTGTATATATACTTTAATAGAAGATGCATGTTGAAAATAAAATTGTAAATAATTAATATGAATGCAAACAAAAAGTCACACAGATTTCAATTTTTCAATTTTAAAAATGCAAGCAGATAGATAGTTAAAGGGGGATGATTCTCACACACACTTTTTTGATCCTCACACAACAATTTAAAGAAATGAAGTATTATTAGAAGAGTAAAAGGTTAAAATAGGTGTGTGAGGATCAAAAAAGGGTGTGTTAGAATCATCTCCATAGTTAAATCATCAGGTTATCAGGTAAATTTTAACAATATTTAATTCCCAGACTTATAGAATTTGCTGTTTGGTCCAAAACTTTCTGAGGTGGCCAAGGCCACCCCTAGCCCTAAGAAAGCTCCGTCTCTGCCCCTTTAATTACGAGAGTATGAGTTCAAGTACTAGTAGAGTGGTAAACAATATGTATATATTTACAAGTTGGTTGATACAAGTAAAATATGGAAAAGAAAATACAAGTATTTTTATTAGTTGGCCAGCCCAATATGTGGATCTTTATACTAAAATTTGCGGTGTTTTTGAATACTCGATTACTCGGCTCGTATTACTTACATGTTAGTTTCTAAGTTTGTTTTTCTACAAATGTCGTGTTAGATCTGTGAACTTAACATTTCTATCTTTTATTGTACGGAGTATTAATTAAAATTAGAATTGAAAATAAATCAAAATTAAGATTAACTTAATTTTTGAAGTATTAAAATTAAAATAAATATAATTTTAAAGCAGTACAAACTACAAAGTACAATGATATTACTCTATATATCTAAATGATACACGGCAAATGAATAGTCGCCCTTAATAGTTTCACAAACACCCCTCAAACTTTTAATACTTTCACAATTTAACCTCGCCCTTTATAACAATTAACTTTATAGCTTTTATAAATTTACCACATAGTTTTCACATTTTATACTTTAACCATTACACTTCTCATTCATTATAAATGGATCCCATAATTTTTACTAACTAACAGCTATTCATTATTATTATTATTATTATTATTATTATTATTATTATTATTATTATTAAATTAACCACATAATTTTTCACTTTATTATTGTTTAAATTTTTTCTTATTATAAATTAACTACGTAACTCATTATATATATATATATATATATATATATATATATATATATATATATATATATATATATATATATATATATATATATATATATATATATATATATATATATATATATATATTATTCTCTACATCTCTAAAAGGCAGAGACTTTGTAAATAGTTCTTCCACATGCTTTAATCGTTTATACGTCGTGCAAAAAGGTTGTACCCACAATGATACCACACTAAACATTGAGAACCATTATAAACTTTAGGGCGCCAAATGTAAATTTCTAGGGTAAAAAATGTAAACTCCATAGGGGTCTAAAGTTAAAGTTCAATGGCCAAATCGTAACTTCTTTATTTTCCATAAAACTCCACAACAAATCCACCTAAATTTTTAACCACCTTTAAATTTTCGTACGACTTGGGATAGGTTTAACCGACATAACCATTAAACACGAAATAATTTTACGAACCAAACACAATAAATTATATTCGAAACGGAGTCCCGACGCGGAGCGAGAGCTACTCCACTAGTTATTATTATTATTCATATTAATTAATAGTCCCCTAGCCAGCCATAAACTGTACTGTATATCTTAATTGGGCAAATTCACCGCCCACTTTATGTCTCTGAGTTGCTTTCGTCTCCACTCAATTCCAAGTTTCATTTCTCATCGTTTCAATCTCTCTCACTTCAATTCCAGGTTTATTTATACTCTTTTTGTTTTATCTCTACATAATGTATATGCATATATATCTATATCTATCTATATCTATAATAAATTAAAGTTATTACCTTTGTTAGGGTTTGGAGTTGTTGGAGTGGGAGATACATAAAAAGTAAAGCTGAAATGAAAACAATGGTTAATGGTGGTTCTGCTAAGATTGTCATCAATGATCCCATTTTGCTTGACCAAAAAAAAGCTGATATTAGGCTTGCTGGTCCCTCCAAATTACAGGTTTTTTTATTTTTCCCTAATTATTATTTACTTTTTTTTTTTTCTTCCAAAAAAGTATATTATTATCATTATTATTATGTTTGAATGTTTGATTCATTAGTTGTCGCCAAATGTAACTAAATCTGTAAGTTGATAATTTTATTGGTAGAAATGAAATAAAATTATGCAATGTTGGTAACATATCTGTTATTGTAGGTGATTGCAGATTTTGATAATACATTGACAAAATTTTGGGTTGATGGATGCCGAGGACAATGTATGTTTTCGGTTAATTGGAATTTTTTGATAATTTTTTTTATTTTATTGTGTGTTTGCATTGCAATTGAAGTGTTGTTTAAATGCTGTTGCAGCTAGTCATGCACTTCTGCAACAGGAAAACTCTGAATACAATACCAAGAGAGATGAGTTATTTAACTACTATCATCCTATAGAATTCGACCCGAAGATACCAATTGATGAAAAAACAAAGCTTATGGAAGAGTGGTATGCTGATCATTTAGAAATTCAAATATTTTAATGTTCTGCCTATTCATTAATCATCAGTAGTTGTTGGGGCCTTGAGTTCCTTGCAAGAGGTCTCAGGTTCGAATTCTGTCTAGGACGAATATTTTGTGGTGGCGAGGGAAGGGTTGGAAACAGCCAGGAGTAATCCTAATGGACTGCGTACATCAAAGTATGGGGTCGGATTACTCCCCCTCCCGGGTAGCCCGAACAGGGAAAACTTTCTACCTTCTTATGTATCATTGCATATCCCTAAGGGTGATGATCCGTACACGACTAAAATTATCCATACACCACTAAACATGCATTATTATGTTGTATCATACAATCCTCTAAAACAATTTTAATGGTGTATAGATAAATTTTATTGGTGTAAAGATCATTCCCCTATCTTCTAAGATCTATCTTTAAGACATTCAGACATGCAAAAATTGTAACGTTGATGATAACCACCCACTATCTACAAATAACTACCATCAACCAACTTAATGTACAACATGTTTATGCATAAATTTAATTCCAAACCATAATATTTTTTATTGTTGACAATTGTAGGTGGGGTAAGACCCATGGGCTTCTAATTGAGGGAGGTCTCACATACGATGCTATAAAAAACTCTGTAGCAAAAGGCGTGATTGCTTTCAGAGATGGTGTAGTTGAGCTTTTTGAGTTTCTAGAGGCAAGTTCTTATTGTTTTTCTTTCTCTTTTTAGTATCATTCTAAGGGTTTATACAAAGTGTGTTTGACATTGCATTTTCGAAAGGATCATCTGATTATTACTTGTTCAAGTCACGTACGATTAGCTCTGAGAAAACTGATTCTGATTATTTTTTATGTTAAGTTATTGAATAATTAGAATTCGCTAAGCACTCGACACCCAATTAATTTATTGTCCCAATCAAACAACAAAACACTGCAGAAAATTATTATCTGATTCTGAGTGTTTCGTATTGGCATATTGCATGATTTTTCTTTTTCTTTTCTTAATATCTGCAGGAAAGAGATATTCCAGTTCTTATATTTTCTGCAGGCCTAGCGGATATTATTGAAGAGGTAAGCCAAACCATGTATAACTAAAGCTATCACTTGTAGGCAAGTTTTAAATAAAGCTAAGCACTTGCGATTTATAACCAGGTTTTGCGCCAGAAACTTCATAGAACTTTCAAAAATGTAAAGATTGTATCAAACCGGATGAAATTTGATCAGAATGGTAACCTTGTATCTTTTACAGGTAATCAATCTCTTGATTTGTATAATCCCATGCAAAACATAATATAACTAATTGGAATCTTTAAAAGGTGATAACTTTATCGCTTTGAGTAAGTTTTACTTTTGTACATACAGGTAAGCTGATTCATAGTTTAAATAAGAACGAACATGCTCTTGATATGGCTGCGTCGTTGCATGATCATTTGGGTGAAGTGGATGAGCAAATGATCGATAGTGCCTCTGTGAAGAAGAGAACTAATGTGTTACTTCTTGGTGATCACATGGGAGACTTGAGAATGTCCGATGGTCTAAATTATGAAACCCGTATCTCCGTGGGTTTTTTGTAAGTCTTAAACCTGTAAATTGCACTTATGCTTATTATCATATGTAAGGACAGAGTTTTTCAGGGGCACGTCCCCCCCGCAATAAAAATGAAACTTGAAACCTGTAGTCCTTTGATTTAAGAATGTTTGGGCTTATGAATCAACTAATTCGGAGTCCAATATGATCAAAATGGTGAAGGCTCGAAAAACTTGTGAGTTGTCACCGTTTTGGTCATGCCTCCTTCATACGGATTGAGGTCTAGCTGATTCTCAAACGCTCGTAACTCAAAGAGCTACAAATTTCTACTGTATGGTTACCCTAAGTTCAAATTCTCTTGTCCGGGAGAGGCCCTAACTTGTCCGGGATATCACCAAAGTACTAAAATTTATATTGTGCTCTAAAATCATTTGGTCTTCTTGATAAAATATGTCATATCCGCCCCCCTTGTATATTCTTCAGGCTCCGTCACTGAATTCATATGGTATCCGAGGAATTAGGTTTTGGTGCAGCTATGTGTGGTTAATTGATTGTATTATCGTACGGTTTTGTAGGAATCACAACATTGAGAACTCTCTTGATACCTACCGAAAAGGATTTGACATTGTTTATCTAGTGAGTGGATATATTACTTGAATATTACAGTTATTATAGTTATAATTAGTCCCATCATCAAATTATATGAATGCGTTCCTCATTAAAATAAATGATTATTTCTGCAGGATGATGCACCGATGACGGGGGTAGTGAAGTTAGTCTCCGAGCTCTTTCCTCCTGCAAGTGATTAAATTGGATGGATGTATGCGTTTTTACATGTTTCTTGATTTCATTATATTCTCATCATGAATTTAGTTAGCTGCCACAACCGTCTGGGTCCCTTGATGACTGTCTTCGTTGCGATCATTAAAGAGAGATCCTTTTTTGGATCAGCCGGATTATTGATGTTGAATAAATTGATTATTAAACTTTGATGATGCTAAAGATAACTCCCTGCCGTGGCTAAAAATTTCATTCCGGTAATTGTCACGTACTCACATCAGCACTAAAACACTGTAACTAACATATCACTAAACATCACTAAACAACACTCATCATAATAAGCAATGTATAAGTAATAGAGCATAATGTATAAACAATTTAAACTATATGAACTTCACATTAATCTGACTTTCGTTTTGCACATTGTGAACCCGATCATGACAAATCATAGGCAAGAAAGCCATTGCAAGTCTGTACCTCTGACACCATGACAATAGGGACAATTCTAAAAACTAACCCTTACGAGGCATCAAAACAAAATAAACCCGTGTGGTTGCATTTTTTTGACCAAAAGGACACCCCTTATGGGGCGTTATTTTCAGAGTTTTAGGGGGCGTTAGACATTTGGCAAACGGGCATATTGGATGAATTGATATTGCATGGTTTCATTGGGCTAAAAATGGCCGTTGCTTTTGGCAATTATTTTTTTTTAATCCAATAACAAACGTCGATTTATTGGTGACTTGACTATCGCTTAGAGTCTAAATTGAACTTCATGCAGGTTTAAAACCCATGAAAATTTGATTCTACCATTTTCATAGCGTTTCACATTTTTTTTTTTAGTTTTTTTAACCTATTTATTGGCCGGAGGTCCATTCAGAAACAATCACTCTATTCATAGAACATTGAGAAAGAGGATTTTCTCTACTCTTGACGTATTTTCACTCTGGATGAAAAAAGAACTTGTCTTTATTCTAGGATAGAAAAAATGATTGTCTACATATTACATCACCATATTTCATTTTTGTGGGATTGAATTTTGTTCTTATTGTTGTTCATCTATAAATCTATAAATACAATAACAAAACACACAACCATACACCAGCGAACTTGTACGTAGTATATTCTTATTTTCACCCATAAATGGAATCATATGACATTCTTTTCTCTTATGATTCCGAAGATGAAGAAATAATACAATTCGTGCATCTATACGCGAGATGACAAACGGGTCAATCTTCGGAACGACAAATCTCATGAACCCGAACCTACATATAATTTTAAAAGGTCCTGGTTTTGGACTCCGTTATGCAGTTCAAATCTCTTTACATACCAGCATATGCAACGACTAAAAAGGACACTGCTGATCAATGCAACACTGACCTACTACTGCTAACATATGCAACGATCAAGTCTTTGCCAACAAATGCAGAGGCTAATTTTGTCGTATATAAATAAAGGTTGGTCACCAACAAGGCAACAAATGTATTTTAAATACATGATTATGTCATATGGAGAACATCATCACAAAAGAAACAAAAGAATCGTAAGTATGTTTAAAGAGTTTTTCTTTGAATAAAAGAGTGTACGAGATACCTTCCTTTTATCCTTAATTTCATGAGCTTGTGTTATTTATGAGCTTGTGTTAGGGTTATACCCATAGCGTACGACTTTTTTTTATCAAGATCTTTTTGATTACTCGTATATAAGAATAAATGGAACTCTTAAGGTTGATGGTTGATGTAGTCGATCAATGTCTTAGTTTCGTCGTTTGTATAAGAATAAACGAATACTCATATATATAGAAAGATTTTCTTTGTGGTTCTTTTGTTAGTTTTGTCGTAGTTTGGGTTATGTTGTGCTTTTGGTTGCGTTTCGATAAGGCTCGGTCATAAATAGCTTAGTTAGTTGGTAGCCTTCTAGGTTTGAATCTTATTCAGTTTTCCAAATTTGTATTCTTGGTTGATGTTTTCTTTTTGAAACGTATTCATTACTATATGAGTATTCGTTATTTTGAGAAAACAAAAAGGGTCAAGATCTCGAACCACCTAAATATTTGTGTCTACCATTCTTATATTTATTTATATATATATACTATAATATATACTATTAGGTCCTCAAACTACATCTCAATCTTTCACTTTAAAAATTTTACAGTTTAACCCCTTCACATTGGATTATGAAGTGTAATTTTTCATGAATAAAAGAGTAAATTTACGGGTGTAAAATATAATTTTTCTATTTAATAAAAAACGCACAAAACAAAACCCACCAAAATTTTGAAGGAATTTAGTTTTCTTTTCTGCGCGAGTTAGGTTTCACCGCCATTACCTTTTAACTCACAATAATTTTACGAATTAGACTTAACAACTTATATTCGAAACAAAGCTTCGACGCACTATCAACGGAGCTTTGCTTTTAGCAATAAATATGGAAGTGATTTGACTTTACAGTTTAAGCCCACAAATTATTTATGAACATACAAATATAATTATTATAATATTAATTATACAGGATCACTCCCCCGAGTACCCTTATCTTGCTAAAATGACTAATAACTTCGAGCAAACGGGCACCATCCACAAACAACAGGAAACTATGACCAATAGAATCATTTAGAAAATTAAACTCGCGGCTACACTTTTATTCAAAAAATAATTGTACAATCCATTAATTTATCCACCGATAACGAAAATGTTTTGTGTAAGATCGTAAACTAAAAAAATACTGGTTATATGTAACACAGTTGGTCCAAAAAACTGCAACGCGCGGTAACCTGTTATGACTTTATAAGTGATAAAGCGTAAGACCAAATGCTGAAAAACTCTTCCTAAAATTTTATTCCCATAATAATGTTTTGCTGACTTTATAGGTCAACTTTTGTAACTATTGCAACACAGTGTACTCTTTATCAACATAGTGTACTCTTTATTAACATGGTGTACTAACTAACCATACGCATGTAATTTTCATTCTGATAACACTATCATGTATCCAAATAGTTGTAGAGTTAATGTATATCAGTGAATTATTGTCGTTAAAATAGGTTCCAAAAAACACACAAAACGACTCCTAAATAGCCATTTCGTAAAGTTAAACGGACAATCAGTGGCGAAGCCAGTATTACGAACCGATGGGGTCAGAAGTAATAATGAAATGAGTTACGATTTCTTACCCTATCAGTTTTCAGCGATACACTACTAAATATGTTTTATAATATTGTAACGTACGACTCTTTGAAACACATTTATTATGGATCGCCTCCTTAGAGTCACAAAAATTTGATTGGAAAACTATAACTATATATAAATATAATATTTTTTGTCAAGCACATGTGTAAACTTTTTTGCTCATTTGATTTTATTAATCATGTAGGAAAGAAATGAAGTAGCCCATTTACATACACGTATATTACTCTAATATGGAATAATAAGTACACATGACCATAGCATACATGACCATCTAAACGGGGTCACATGCATATATTCACATCCTGACTACCTTAACTACTTATATATACTATGAATTATACTGAGGTGAGTGGTGTCAATTGACCCCAGTCTTATACATGTGGCTCCGCCACTGCGGACAATATAAGCTATGTAAACTATTAGCTATGTATACGTATATGTATGTATATACATACATATATATATATATATATATATATATATATATACATATATATATATACATATATATATATATATATATATATATATATATATATATATATATATATATATAGTCAAAAGTTCAAACGAGAAGCACAAAAAGGCGAAAAATGCAAGAACTTTTAATTTACAAAGATTTTCACATGTGAGTAGATTGAATCACTCATAAACGTTGATGGATAGTAACAATGAACATAAAATAATTTGAAAAAACATATGTTTTACCTATTTAATCAAATATATAGTTTTCCGTTCTCATGTGCACATTTGTTTGTGTAACTTGTGAACATTTCATATGATTAACAATTTAGCATGTAATTTGTGGTAATGAACATATGTTTGTCAATGATATGAGCATTAATTAACATTTGCATGTAATATGCTACATTTAAATGTGTAAAAACTATGAAGTTAAAAAGTTCTCGCATTTCTCGCCTTTTAGTGGTTCTCGTTTGAACCTGCCCCTATATATATATATATATATATATATATATATATATATATATATATATATATATATATATATATATATATAGTGGTTCTCGTTTGAACCTGCCCTATATATATATATATATATATATATATATATATATATATATATATATATATATATATATATATATATATATATATATATATATCCATTTTGTACCTAATATCATCATGTACAAATAGGTATTAAATATAAATCAAAATTCAACCGCCACAACGCGTGGTGCATCTTCTTTGTAGTTGTTTTCTATGATACATGTTTGTCGAAAATAATTATATTCTCGCCTGCAAATTTTTAATTATACCTATATCTAAATGGTATAGTGGAAATGAATAGTCCTATTCATTTTCTCACTTTCAACAAACTTAATCCCTTAACTTTTAATTAAAATACAAATCGAACCCCCCACTTTATACGTTTATTTTTCCCAAAATTTCACAAGCTTAACCCCCCCACCTTTTATTAAAATACAAATCGAACCCCCACTTTACTAACTTTTTTTTTTTTACTAATATTCAATTTTCACAAACTTAACCCCCTAACTTTTATTAAAATACAAATCGAACCCCCACTTTATACGTAAAGTTTTTTCAAATTTCACAAACTTAACCCACTAACTTTTATTAAAATACAAATCGAACCCCCACTTTACTAACTTTTTCTTTTTAAAATAAAACCCGAACGCTAAAAGAAGCAACTTTCACAAAAGGAACAACCCTTCAATGTTATGTCGAAAAAAATTCTTTTTTACAAAATAGATCAAGACTTTTTTTTAACTCGCATTCAAAACGGAGCCCCCAGCGCGAAGCGAGGGCTCCACAACTAGTTACTACTACTACTGCTGCTGCTGCTGCTGCTGCTGCTGCTGCTGCTGCTGCTGCTGCTGCTGCTGCTGCTGCTGCTGCTGCTGCTGCTGCTGCTGCTGCTACTACTACTACTACTACTACTACTACTACTACTACTACTACTACTACTACTACTACTACTACTACTACTACTACTACTACTACTACTACTTCTTAAACACAAAGTGATGAATACTGTCATTATTTGATACTTTTTTAAACGTGTGGTTGAGAACAAAAAACAATTCAGTTTTTACAGAATTATATTAGAGACTTGACCAGTTTGACTATAACAGGAGACGTTTTTTATTTTCAACATGTGTTATATAACATTGTAACCCAAATCTGACTGTTATTACTTCATTTAATTACAATAATATAATATTAATTAATTAATTAATTAATTAATTAATTAATTAATAATAATCATAATAATAAAATTCACGTGTATCGTTTCATTATTTACCTTACATCGTTATTTAATAATAATAATGATAATAAAACTAATAATATTATGTATAATTTTTTTATATAGTTTTAATAATAATAATTTAATTTTTAGATTAATATGAAGGTGCCACGTAAGCAAATTAATATGGTTGCGCTACGTAAGCAGAAAAAAATTGTTTTATATAGCGTATAAAATAAATAATACGCGTAATAATTAATAGATAGAATAGATAGATCGAATTGTGATATGGGCTGACCGCAATCTTAATAGCCCAATAGAAAACTAACTAATACTGGAAATTTAATTGTGAAGGTCCATATATATTGGGCCTTAAACTTACTACTTGAAAAGATGCACGAAATACTTTTCCGGTTCAACTATATTTAAACTACATATAATCTAAATGGTGACGATTATTCTCTCGGTCAATATAAAATTTGATGAAATTCATGGAATCATGGTTATTGGGATCCATGATAAGATATGAAGCCATCACGAAACATGCAATAAGTAAGAGAAAAGGAACCATATCGGCTTTTAAAATTTTGCAATGCGGATTTATATAAAAGTTTGCAATTAATGGTCCAGAAAATGAGATGTACTCTATAATTTATGATCAAGTTCTAATCTCTTGCATGTGCATGTTGTAAAGCATAAGTGTAGACAATTATTGTGTATGAATTATTATACATCAATATCAATAATATATATATATATATATATATATATATATATATATATATATATATATATATATATATATATATATATATATATATATATATATATATATATATATATATATACAGTGGCGGAACTTGACCCCGACTCGAGAGGGGGCGAAACTAATTGAAGGGAGTAAGAAACTAATCGAAGGGGGGTAAACAATAAAAAAAACCTTATTTTTTCGTAATTTTTTTTTTTAATGTAAAATTTTTTTTTCCCGAAATCGAGGGGGGGTGGATACCCCATTTTGTCCATTAAATGTTCCGCCCCTATATATATATATATATATATATATATATATATATATATATATATATATATATATATATATATATATATATATATATATATATATATATATATATATATATATATATATATATATATATATATATATATATATATATATATATATATAGGGGCAGGATCAATGGGGAATAACCAATCGGGGGGAAGCAAAAATTTTATTTTTTTTGGAATTTTTTTTCGGCATCAAGATCACACGAAAATATGAACATTTAGAAGAGACACTTCGTGATGAATGTTATTATTTAGGCGGGAAAACGATCGACAAAAATAACATTCAAGAAAATATTGTTCGTGAAGAATATGAACGTTTTTTTCTTCATGTTTTGTGAAGTAAAATTTAGCCTGATTTAGAGTTTAGGGTTTATGGTTTATGGTTTATGGTTTAGGGTTTGGTGTTTTGGGTTTATTCCATAAACCCAAAACACCAAACCCTAAATCCTAAACTCTAAACCGTTCGTGTTAAAAACTCAATCTAAATCCTAAATCTATACCCTAAATCTAAACCCTAAATTTCTAAACCCTAATATCTAAACCCTATAAACCCTAATATCTAAACCCCAATAGCTAAAACATCAACATACGCTTGAAAAACACGATAATTGTTATATATTACTTCTTCGAACGTTTTCCCGCCAAAATAAAAATATTTATCACAAAGTGTCTCTACTAAATGTTCATATTTTCATCCCATCTATAATGTTCGTGAACAAAGTTTTTTCAAAAAACAAAAAAAAAAAAGTTTTTGCTTCCCCCCGCTTCCCCCCGATTGGTTACTTCCCTCTTGATCCTACCAATATATATATATATATATATATATATATATATATATATATATATATATATATATATATATATATATATATATATATATATATATATATATATGGGCAGGATCAATGGGAAGTAACCAATCGGGGGTAAGCGAGGGGAAGCAAAAAAAAAAATTTCGTTTTTTGAAAAAACTTTGTTCACGAACATTATAGATTGGATGAAAATATGAACATTTAAAAAAGACACTTCGTGATGAATGTTATTATTTTGGCGAAAAAACGACCGACAAAAATAACATTCAAGATAATATTGTTCGTGAAGAATGCTAACGTTTTTTTTTCCATGTTTTGTGAAGTAAAATTTAGCCCGATTTAGAGTTTAGGGTTTAGGGTTTGGTGTTTTGGGTTTATTCCATAAACCCAAAACACCAAATCCTAAACCCTAAACTCTAAACTGTTCGTGTTTAAAACTCAAATCTAAACCCTAAATCTAAGCCCTAAACCCTAAATTTCTAAACCCTAATATCTAAACCCTATAAACCCTAATATCCAAACCCTAATATCTAAAACCTCAACATACGCTCGAAAAACACGATAATTGTTATATATTACTTCTTCGAGCGCTTTTCCGCCAAAATAAAAACATATATCACAAAGTGTCTTTATTAAATGTTCATATTTTCATCCAATCTATAATGTTCGTGAACAAAGTTTTTTCAAAAATCGAAAAAAAAAAAGAATTTTGTTTCCCCCGCTTCTCCCCGATTGATTACTTTCCTCTTGATCCTACCAATATATATATATATATATATATATATATATATATATATATATATATATATATATATATATATATATATATATATATATATATATATATATATATATATATATATATATATATATATTAATTTTAATATTTGTATTATTTGATAATGACCAAACCGTCGTTTACTTCCAAATTTGGGACATGCTATAATAGCGATATGCTTACTGTCAATTATTGTATATTCCTGCCATTCAAATGCTATATTTGATTAATAATACCCATTTGTTATAAAATATCTAGATTGTGTTATAAAATATCTAGATTGGATGTTAATTTTATTATTATTATATTTTTTGCATAGTAATATTTTATACTATAAATAGACATGTATGGTAACCATTTAAGGTGTACCATTTCTCTTGAAATATCAATATCAATATTTCTTCTCTCCTTCTTCTCTCTTTTTCTCTCTTTGTTCTTATAACCATTAAAGGTAGTTATAAGCCTACTGAATTATAACACGTTATCAGCACGAAAAGCTTAGTGTAATTAAAAGATATCTCAAACGATCACGAATCACTAATCAAGGTATGAAATTATTAATAATTTTCAGACTCGAATATATCAAATTTTGGACTACTAACATTTATATTTATGTTATTTAAGTTATATATGGTCGGTTATACCACCTGAATTATATTTCTGTAATCTAACTTTACTAACTTCACTAACATTTATATTTATGTTATTTAAGTTATATATGGTCGGTTATACCACCTGAATTATATTTCTGTAATCTAACTTTTACTAACTTCACTAACATTTATATTTATGTTATTTAAGTTATATATGGTCGGTTATACCACCTGAATTATATTTTATGTAATCTAACTCTTATTAACTTCACTAACATTTATATTTATGTTAATAAGACCTCATGATTGTACGCAACACGTCATTTGACAACACGGTACTTTATGTACGCAACACGTCATTTGACAACACGGTACCATGGGTCGAGATTAATTCCGATCAATACGAATACGATGGGGTCTTTATATGTTATCTAACATTTATGATTACTTATGCAATTAATCATTATTTATTTCATGCATACTAATGTTTATTCTTAAATTTATAATCTTAAAAGTTAAAATAAAAAAAAAGGTAGTTTGTATTTTTATTAAAAGTAAATCTTAAAAGTTAAAATAAGAAAAAATAGTTTGTACTTTTATTAAAAGTAAATCTTAAAAGTTAAAATACAAAAAGTAGTTTGTATTTTTATTAAAAGTAAATCTTAAAAGTTAAAATAAGAAAAAGTAGTTTGTACTTTTATTAAAAGTAAATCTTAAAGGTTAAAATACAAAAAGTAGTTTGTATTTTTATTAAAAGTAAATCTTAAAAGTTAAAATAAAAAAAGTAGTTTGTATTTTTATTAAAAGTAAATCTTAAAAGTTAAAAAAAGAGATACAAAACACACATACACAAAATGCTATTTTTCTTTCTCATTTTCAAGTAACCAAAATACTTGAAATCTATAATTGGGTTCGGTTTTGGTGGAAATAAGGAAGAAGAAAAGATCCGTTAAGTAGAAGGTATAGATCGAAGCAAGGTTGGAACTTTGGGTGTCTATCGTTTAGAGGAACTCTTCTTTGAGTTTTCAAATTCGATTTTCAAAAGGCTACAAAGGTTGTATTCTAATCTTCTCTCGTTCGATTTCGTTAATTTGTTTTGTTTACTAAAGTTTTGTACAATGATCCGTGGAAGAGTATGATTTTATAAAGTTTTAAAAAATGTTTCCGCTCGCTTTGAATTAGTATCATACTCCAATAGGTATTTGGTTCAATATCTAAACAAATTTGATTTACATAATCCATTTTCTTAAAAGAATTCACACTATTTATTTTATGATGAGAGATTATATGTGTTAATTAAGATGAAAGAGAAGTATAAAGAAAAGAAACACTGCATATATACTTATAAACAAACCAAATAAAAAGGGTACACAAACAAAGCATAGTAATGTAAAACTATTTTCTAATGCCTAATTGTCTAATAATAAAAGAGACACTAACTTGTCTAATAAAAGGGACTCTGATTTGGCGGTACAGAGCCAAACCTTCTAACCTTGAAGATAATGTTCAAAACTTAGAAATGAGACGAAGATTGTTTCAAAGAATGAGACAAAGATTGCTCGGTGTAATTGTCTTTCAAAAATAGAAAAAATAAGTAAGGAAATGAAAATGGACATAAATTATTTATGTGTATACAAAGAGCCATAAGCATTATATTAGACTGTTTCTAACCGTGACGGTGACATCAAAGGCAAGTGATGTACTTTTTGGTGATGTGGCAAGGTCAAGAGACGAAGTTAAATAAATAGAGAGTTAAAAAAAAATAGTCAAATTGTTTCAACGAACAAGGGTTCAATTGGATGTCTCTTAAAAAAAAAAAAAAAATCCAAATTTCCAGTTATTTGATTTAAAAAAAAAAATCCACGGGTACGGGTGATGGATCCAATGGATCGGCATCCACGACCCGCGGGTGCTATCCCTAATTGTGACAAGTACGAATCAACTAAAAGTCTAAAAGATAAATGCTCTTATAGGGACCAAATGTTCACAATAATTGCCTAAGCTAGATATGAAACAAATAGTTCATCAAGAAAAAAAAAAATATATGCATCTAAAGCTTCTACTGAAAATTAATGTGCAAGGTACAACATATAACTATATGGTCAAATTCATTTGAGTCTTCGGAGTCACAAGTATATGATGTATATATATTACTCAATTAACAAAATAGTAAATCGAAATTAATTCATATGAATAGTAAAACGAAATTAATTAATTTACTATTCACATAAAAAGCGCATATTATAAAAGCGCATATGATGAAAAACGCATATGATGAAAAGCGCATATGATGAAAAGCGCAGCGCATATGATAAAAAGCGAATATGATGAAAAGCACATCGCATATGATGAAAAGCGCATATGATTAAAAGCGCATATGGTGAAAAACACAGCGCATATGATTAAAAGTGCATATGGTGAAAAACACAGCGCATATGATTAAAAGCATATATGGTGAAAAGGATATATGATGAAAAAACACATATGGTGATTTATAAAAAAAAAAAAAAAAAACACATATGGTGATTAATGGAAAACATATATGGTGATTAATGAAAAGTATATTGTGAAAAAGAATCACAAATATTTCTTGAAAGAATTCAAGGTAAGATATATGAACCAATTCATCCATCATGTGAACCATTTTGATATTTCATGGTTCTAATAGACGCATCTAGCGGATGGTCTCATATTTGTATGTTATCAAGCCGTAATATGGTATTTGCAAAGTTTCTTGCACAAATTATTAAATTGAGAACACATTATTCTGATTACACCATTAAAAGTATGAGACTTGATAATGCTGGTGAGTTAACATCTCAAGCATTTAATGATCATTATATATCTACAGGGATTGTTGTTGAACATCCAGTTGCTCATGTGCATACACAAAATTGGTTTAGCTAAATCAATAGATAAACGCTTGCAGCTAATAACTAGACAATTGATAATGAGTACAAAACTATCAATATTTATATGTGGACATGTAAATTTACATGCTGCGACATTAATTCGCATTATACCATGTGGAAGTCATAAATATTTTCACTTACTACTTGATTTTGGCCAAGAGCCAAATATTTTTCACCGTAGAACATTGGTTGTGCAGTGTATGTTCCAATTGTATCACCACAACACAATAAAATATTTTTTTATAGAAAGATGGTAATATATTTTGGATATAAAACATCTTCAATCATAAGATATACTGAACCCATGATGGGTGATGTTTTACAACACGTTTTGCTGATTGTCATTTTAATAAAACATTGTTCCCTAGATTAGGGGGGTGAAGTAAAAAAAAATAATAAAATGATGCTTCATGATGTGAGCATCAATTAAGGTATATTGAACTCGCACAAAAGAATGTGAAACGAAAGTTCAAAAAATAATGCATATGCAAGAACTTGCAAATTAATTACTTTATGCATTTACAGATATAAAAAAGTGACTAAATCATATATACCAGCGATAAATGCTCCAGCTCGAACTGAAATTCCAAAAGCTGGCAATAATATCACTGTTGAGTCTTTGCCACGCATCAAACGTGGAAGATCAATTGGTTCCGAAGATAAAAATCCTCGAAAAAGAAAATCAGCTGATAATGAGGTAAGAGAAAGTGTTCAAGAAGAACCACAAATCAATATTCCTTCTGCAGAGGATATTGATAAATGTAAATACTAAAATTGCGATAAATTATGCAATATTATGGAACCGAAATGAAACTAAAATCTCTATGAGATATTTTCATATAATGTTACAATGACATCATGAATAAAGATGATGATCTGGAACTAAAATCTGTCATTGAATATACAAAATGGACATGATTGAGCTCAATGGAAAGGAACAATACGAGCTGAATTAGAATCGCTCGATAAAAGAAAAGTTTTCGGATCAATCGTTATCACTTTTAAAGATGTGAAACGTATGGGATACAAATGAATTTTTATCCGAAAAGAAATGTGCAAATGAAGTTACAAGGCAAAACTAGACTTGTAACTCAATATTTCCCACAAAGACCAGAAATGAATTAGGAGGAAAAATTATCCTCCTGTAATGGATACAATTACTTATTAGATACTTAATCAACCTGGTAGTTATTTAAATGCATCTCATGAATGTTGTTACTACTTATCTGTATGGATCACTTAATAATGATATATATGAATATACCTAAAGAGTTAAGGTGTCATAAGCATCTAATGTAAAACCCAAGGGAATATATTCCATTAAATCACAAAGATTTCTAAGTGGGTTTATACAAACGGGACGTATGTGGTATAACCGATTAAATGACTACTTGATAAAAAAAAGGGTATAAATATAAACTTATTTTGCACGTATGTTTTATAAAAACAATGTTCGGATATGAGATCGTAGTTGTTTATGTCAATGTTCTTAACATCATATGAACAAATAAAGAGATCTATGAAATCATTCAACTTCTAAAGAATTATTTTGAAATGAAAGATCTTGAAAAAACCAAGTATTACCTTGGATTGCAAATTGAGCATATGCCTAATGGTTTACTTGTACATCAAACAACTTATACCGAAAAGATTTTAAAACATTTTTTTTAAAGACAAACTCATTGTTGTTAGATCACTCAATATTGACACTGATCTATTTCATCCCTGCGAAGATCATGAAAATCTTAACAGATCGGAAGTTCTATATTTTAGTGCAATTGAGGTTCTTATGTATCTTATAGATTGTACAAGACCTGACATTTCTCTTGCAGTTAATTTGTTGGCAAGATTCAGCTCAAATGACAATGGAGCGGGATCAAACACATATTTTGATACCCTTGAGAAACTGCTGATTTAAAATTATTTTATTCTAACGTTTCAAAACAAGATTTGGTTGATTATGTATATACAGGTCATTCATCAAATCCTCATAAAGATAAATCTCAAACTCGATATGTATTCCTAAATGGAGGTACCACAAAATCATGGCGTTCTTAAAACAAACACTTGTTGCGACATCATCAAATCATGACGAAGTGATTGCATTATATGAAACTACTCGAAAATGTGTTTGGTTGAGATCAATGACACAAATCATTATTGATTCTTGTGGACTAGAACGCTATAAAAGACTAACAACTATCTTCACCAACAACTATATATGAAGATAATGCAGCTTGCATAATACAAATGAAAGAAGAGTATCAAAAGTGACTGAACAAAATATAAATACTGATGAGGCGCCAAAGCCATAGACGGTCTTAACGGTCATAAGTTTGATGGAAAAGAATGGTATATTGGTAAGGCTCAGAAAAGACTACAAGGGAATAGGAATTGAAACAAGGGTTTGAGCAAACCATGAAGGAGACTGTAGACAAATCACAGGGGCTAAACTTGTACATAAAAGATTTAGATGATACAGTTTCAGATGAAAACCTCAGATTCTTCTCATATACTCAAGATCTCGTAAAAGATAACCAGATTAAAATGAGATACGTTCAATCAACAACTCTGCTGATCTTTATACCAAAGTACTGCCAACTGCTATTTTCAGAACACACGTTCATAATATTGGCATGAGGCATGTTCAGAAGATGTAACAACTCAGGCGTTGCCTACTTGAGGGGGAGTCAACTCTATACTGCACTCTTTTTCCCTTAGCTAAAGTTTTATCCCAATGGGTTTTCTTTAGCAAGGTTTTTAACGAGGCAGTACTAGTTATTCTCTAATAAAATTGTCATTCAAGGGGGAGTGTTATAAAATATCTAGATTGTGTTATAAAATATCTAGATTGGATGTTAATTTTATTATTATTATATTTCTTGCATAGTAATATTTTATACTATAAATAGACATGTATGGTAACCATTTAAGGTGTACCATTTCTCTTGAAATATCAATATCAATATTTCTTCTCTCCTTCTTCTCTCTTTTTCTCTCTTTGTTCTTATAACCATTAAAGGTAGTTATAAGCCTACTGAATTATAACACCATTTAATTAATTTGACCACTTGATATGATGTTGTAGTTTTGTTTTAATATTTGTGGCTTTCTATATAAATATCCCCATTTTAATAGTATATATGTAGACTTGTTATTTACTAAAAAACATAAAAAGGCTATCAATATCTACACACACTAAGAGCGAACATGAATATTAATGTGGACCCTATGATTTAAGGCTTAAAGGAAGACGAAATAGCCCTCGGAGAACGGAAGACATACTTAAAAGCTATGGAAAATTAGTTAAAGGCATTTTATTATTTTACGTTCAACGGCTCTCCGAAAATAAACATTACTTAATAGATATTAAAATAAGACCACTCAACGTTTAGCGTAAGCCCTACATGTTGCTTTTAATGCATACGCCCTAAATATTAAAGTTTAAAGCATGTGAGCAGCACACATACCAAGTCAGCATAAAGTAGAAATTCGGTTACGCGCATTTCGCATAAAGTAGCCACTAATAACATGACACATGTCTTCGAACACTCCGGAGACTCCAAACGTCTATAAATAGAAGACCTGGGCCGTCGCTTTTCAGACACTTGGTCTTCTTTTAAGATTGAACCATGTGGTGTATTTAAAGAAATGTCACATTTTATTAATTTAAAAGAAATGATACGCTAAATTTTAGAAAAAAGTTATCACGAATTAATCCGACTAGACCACGTACAACAGAGTAAAAATACTCTCTCCCGTATAGCAAATTCTTTGGAAAACAATATATATATATATATATATATATATATAGTGAAATGATCTGGATAGAACTTTCGATAGGAGAGAACCCAGATATACAATGCAAAAACAAAAGCCCGCTATGATGAACCATGAACATGAATTCAATTAATCAATTCAATGCGTTTTAGATGACGATTTCAACATGAAAGTTGCTTAAAAATGTTGCATCTAATGCTCGTCAATCGTCATTACAACCTGAAACATCATATAGATTATGAATTTGAGTTATGAAGAAATTGTTGATTTTTTTTTCTTTCTCAAATCTCTGACTCACGAATTCGAGCTCAAATCTAATAGTTAGAATCTGAAACTTTTCAGATAAATTCACGAGATGAATCCTAACATATATGCATTTTTAATTTTCGCCATAGATAATTTGAGAGATGTATATACCATATGCATCTAATTTTAGAGAGAAATATGGTGAATTGTTAATAATTATTTTTTAATAAAATGTTGAATCATGTTGTATATATTAAATTGTTGTTGGTGTACATTTAACTTAATATACAGTATAACTGCTTTATCTCAAAGAATAGGAATTACATCTTGCAAATAGACTTGATCGCGATACAGATTGAACTCAATCTGTAAAAAAAAATTAGGTTCAATCTATCCATAGATCGAGTTCAATCTGTCACAGATAAAGTGATTGAAACTAAAATCTTGACGGGTACCCATTTTGAAACAATAATTTGCATCTCACGAATCTTAATTGTTCCTTCCGATAAACAAATATCATTCATATTTCGAATAAGACAATATCCGTTGATTGTGTATTTCGCAATGACCATTAATAAGAGCCAACGAAAATCAACGTCGCATGTTGGTTTATTTCTTCAACGTTTGGTTTTCACTCATGGCCAACTATATATTGCACTTTCGAGGGTTAAAAGAAAAAAATGGATTGTAGGTACTGATTTGCAACAAATATAACCATATCGACATTACAACAAAAAATGTAATATATAAGGAAGTGTTAAAATATTTGTAATTTAGTTCCCTAATTATACTATTTAATTTAAATATTCATACTATTAAAATAAATATATCGTAGAAGCTATATGAGTAGAGATTTTTGTGCTAAATTAAGTTGCCCATTGACGCCTTTGGATAGTAAATTTTTACTCGAATTAGCAAACGGTAAATTAATTTCAGCAGATAATATATGTCGGAATAGAGAAATTAAACTAGGGGATGAAACGTTTAAAATTGATTTAATACCAGTCGAGTTAGAGAGTTTTGATGTAATAATTGGTATGGACTGGTTGAAAAAGGTGAGAGCAGAGGTCGTTTGTTACAAAAATGCGATTCGCATTGTGCGTGAAAAAGGAAAACCTTTAATGGTGTACGGAGAAAAGAACAACGCAAAATTAAATCTTATTAGTAGTTTGAAGGCGCATAAACTAATAAGAAAAGGTTGTTACGTCATTCTAGCACACATCAAGGAAGCCAAACCTGAAGAAAAGAACATCAGTGATGTTCCCGTCGCAAAAGAATTTCCCGATGTATTTCCGAAAGAATTACCGAAATTACCCCCACATCGATCCGTTGAATTTCAAATAGACCATGTACCAGGAGCTGCACCAATAGCTCGTGCTCCATACAGACTCGCACCCAGCGAAATGAAAGAATTACAAAGTCAATTACAGGAACTTTTAGAGCGTGGTTTCATTCGACCAAGTACATCACCATGGGGAGCTCCTGTTCTGTTTGTCAAGAAGAAAGATGGTACATTCAGGTTGTGTATCGACTACCGAGAGTTGAACAAACTTACCATCAAGAATCTTTACCCATTACCGAGAATCGACGATTTATTTAATCAACTACGAGGCTCGTCGGTTTATTCGAAGATTGATTTACGTTCTGGGTATCACCAAATGCGGGTGAAGGAGGATGACATTCCGAAGACTGCTTTTAGGACGCGTTACGGTCATTATGAGTTTATGGTTATGCCGTTTGGATTGACTAACGCACCAGCTGTGTTCATGGACCTCATGAACCGAGTGTGTGGGCCAAATCTTGACAAGTTTGTCATTGTTTTCATCGATGACATACTTATTTACTCGAAGAATGATCAAGAGCACAAAGAACATTTGAGAAAAGTGCTAGAGTTGCTAAGAAAAGAAAAACTGTATGCTAAGTTTTCAAAGTGTGAATTTTGGTTAGAAGAAGTTCAATTCCTCGGTCATATAGTGAATAAAGAAGGTATTCAGGTGGATCCAGCAAAGATTGAAACCATTGAAAAGTGGGAAACCCCGAAAACTCTGAAACACATACGCCAATTTTTAGGACTAGCTGGTTACTACAGAAGGTTCATCTAAGATTTTTCCAAAATAGCAAAACCCTTGACTGCATTAACGCATAAAGGGAAGAAATTTGAATGGAAGGATGAACAAGAAAAAGCGTTTCAATTGTTGAAGAAAAAGTTAACTACGGCACCTATATTGTCATTACCTGAAGGGAATGATGATTTTGTGATATATTGTGACGCCTCAAATCAAGGTCTCGGTTGTGTATTAATGCAACGAACGAAGGTAATTGCTTATGCGTCTAGACAATTGAAGATTCACCAGCAGAATTATACGACGCACGATTTGGAATTAGGCACGGTTGTTTTTGCATTAAAGACTTGGAGGCACTACTTATATGGGGTCAAAAGTATTATATATACCGACCACAAAAGTCTTCAACACATATTTAATCAGAAACAACTGAACATGAGGCTGCGCAGGTGAATTGAATTGCTGAATGATTACGACTTTGAGATTCGTTACCACCCGGGGAAGGCAAATGTGGTAGCCGACGCCTTGAGCAGAAAGGACAGAGAACCTATTCGAGTAAAAGCTATGAATATAATGATTCACACTAACCTTACTACTCAAATAAAGGATGTGCAACAAGGAGTTTTAAAAGAGGGAAACTTAAGGGATGAAATACCCAAAAGATCGGAGAAGCATCTTAATATTCGGGAAGACGGAACCTGGTATAGGGCTGAAAGAATTTGGGTACCAAAATTTGGAGATATGAGAGAAATGGTACTTAGAGAAGCTCATAAAACCAGATACTCAATACATCCTGGAACGGGGAAGATGTACAAAGATCTCAAGAAACATTTTTGGTGGCCAGGTATGAAAACCGATGTTGCTAAATACGTAGGGCAATGTTTGACGTGTGCTAAGGTCAAAGCAGAGCATCAGAAACCATCAGGTCTACTTCAACAATCCAAAATCCCAGAATAGAAATGAGAAAACATTACCACAGATTTCATCACTAAATTGCCAAAGACTGCAAGTGGTTTTGATACTATTTGGGTAATAGTTGATCGTCTCACCAAATCAGCACACTTCCTGTCAATAAGAGGAGATGACAAGATGGAGAAGTTAGCACGACTGTATTTGAAGGAAGTCGTCTCCAGACATGGAATATCAATCTCTATTATCTCTGATAGGGAAGAAAGATTTATTTCAAGATTCTGGCAGACATTACAGCAAGCATTAGGAACTCGTCTAGACATGAGTACTGCCTATCATCCACAAACTAATGGACAAAACGAAAGGACGATACAAACGCTTGAAGACATGCTACGAGCATGTGTTATTGATTTCAGAAACAATTGGGATCGACACCTACCGTTAGCAGAATTTTCTTACAACAACAGCTACCATTCAAGCATTGAGATGACACCATTTGAAGCACTTTATGGTAGAAAGTGCAGGTCTCCGATTTGTTGGAGTGAAGTGGGGGATAGACTAATTACAGGACCGGAGATAATACAAGAAACTACCGAGAAGATCATCCAAATTCAACAACGGTTGAAAATCGCCCAAAGTCGAAAAAAGAGCTACGCTGACATTAAAAGAAAAGATATAGAATTTGAAATTGGAGAGATGGTCATGCTTAAAGTTTCACCTTGAAAAGGCATTGTTCGATTTGGTAAATGAGGGAAATTAAATCCAACATATATTGGACCATTCAAGATTATTGATCGTGTCGGACCAGTAGCTTACCGACTTGAGTTACCTCAACAAATCGCGGCTGTACATAACGCTTTCCACGTCTTGAATTTGAAGAAATGTTTTGCTAAAGATCTCACCATTCCGTTAGACGAAATCCAAATCAACGAAAAACTTCAATTCATCGAAGAACCCGTCGAAATAATGGATCGTGATGTTAAAAGACTTAAGCAAAACAAAATACCAATTCTTAAGGTCAATGGAATGCTCGTAGAGGACCCGAGTTCACCTGGGAATGAGAAGATCAGATGAAGAAGAAATACCCGCACTTATTTCCAGAAGATACGTCAACACCTCCAACTGCTTAAAATTTCGGGACGAAATTTATTTAACGGGTAGGTACTGTAGTGACCCGAACTTTTTCATGTTTATTTTATATTAAATGAAATTGATGTTTACATGATTAAGTGTTTCCAACATGTTAAACAATCAAACTTGTTAAGACTTGATTAAGTGAAATAGATTTCATATAGACAATTGACCACCCAAGTTGACCGGTGATTCACGAACGTTAAAACTTGTAAAAACTATATAATGACATATATATGGATATATATATATATATATATATATAGTTAACATGATATTATGATAAGTAAACATATCATTAAGTATATTAACAATGAAATTCATATGTAAAAACAAGACTACTAACTTAAGGGTTTCGAAACCAGACATATATGTAACGATTATCGTTGTAACAACATTTAACTGTATATATATCATACTAAGATATATTAATATATCATAATATCATGATAATGTAATAATTTAACATCTCTTTAGATATAATAAACAATGGGTTAACAACATTTAACAAGATCGTTAACCTAAAGGTTTCAAAACAACATTTACATGTAACGACTAACGATGACTTAACGACTCAGTTAAAATGTATTTACATGTATTGTTTTAATATGTATTCATACACTTTTGAAAGACTTCAAGACACTTATCAAAGTACTTCTACTTAACAAAAATGCTTACAATTACATCCTCGTTCAGTTTCATCAACAATTCTACTCGTATGCACCCGCATTCGTACTCGTACAATACACAGCTTTTAGATGTATATACTATTGGTATATACACTCCAATGATCAGCTCTTAGCAGCCCATGTGAGTCACCTAACACATGTGGGAACGATCATTTGGCAACTAGCATGAAATATCTCATAAATTTACAAAAATATTAGTAATCATTCATGACTTATTTACATGTAAACAAAATTACACATCCTTTATATCTAATCCATATACCAACGACCAAAAACACCTAAAAACACTTTCATTCTTCAATTTTCTTCATCTAATTGATCTCTCTCAAGTTCTATCTTCAAGTTCTAAGTGTTCTTCATAAATTCTATAAGTTCTAGTTTCATAAAATCAAGAATACTTCCAAGTTTGCTAGCTTACTTCCAATCTTGTAAAGTGATCATCCAACCTCAAGAAATCTTTCTTATTTACAGTAAGATATCTTTCTAATACAAGGTAATACTTATATTCAAACTTTGATTCAATTTCTATAACTATAACAATCTTATTTCGAGTGGAAATCTTACTTGAACTTGTTTTCGTGTCATGATTCTGCTTCAAGAACTTTCAAGCCATCCAAGGATCCTTTGAAGCTAGATATGTTTTTCTCATTTCCAGTAGGTTTATCCACAAAACCTAAGGTAGTAATAATGTTCATAACATCATTCGATTCATATATATAAAACTACCTTATTCGAAGGTTTAAACTTGTAATCACTAGAACATAGTTTAGTTAATTCTAAACTTGTTCGCAAACAAAAGTTAATCCTTCTAACTTGACTTTTAAAATCAACTATACACATGTTCTATATCTATATTATATGCTAACTTAATGATTTAAAACCCGAAAACACGAAAAACACCGTAAAATCGAATATACGCCGTCGTAGTAACACCGCGGGCTGTTTTGGGTTAGTTAATTAAAAAATATGATAAACTTTGATTTAAAAGTTGTTCTTATGGGAAAATTATTTTTCTTATGAACATGAAACTATATACAAAAATCATGGTTAAACTCAAAGTGGAAGTATGTTTTCCAAAATGGTCATCTAGACGTCGTTTTTTCGACTGAAATGACTACCTTTACAAAAATGACTTGTAACCTGAATTTCTAACTATAAACTTATAATTTTTCTTATAGATTCATAAACTTAAGTTCAATATGAAACCATAGCAATTGAATTCACTCAAAACGGATTTAAAACGAAGAAGTTATGGGTAAAACAAGATTGGATATTTTTACTTGTTGTAGCTAATTGAAAATTGGTAACAAATCTATATTAATCATATCCTAGCTAACTTATATTGTATAATACATATATTCTAATATATTATGTAATCTTGGGATACCATAGACACGTATGCAAATGTTTTGACATATCATATAGACCCATCTATATTTATTATTTGGAACAACCATAGACACTCTATATGCAATAATGTTGGAGTTAGCTATACAGGGTTGAGGTTGATTCCAAAAATATATATACTTTGAGTTGTGATCTAGCCTGAGACGCGTATACACTGGGTCATGGATTGGGTCAAGATAATATATATCAATTTATTTTCTGTACATCTAACTATGGACAACTAGTTGTAGGTTACTAACGAGGACAGCTGACTTAATAAACTTAAAACATTAAAACGTATTAAAAATGTTGTAAATATATTTTGAACATACTTTGATATATATGTACATATTTGTTATAGGTTCGTGAATCGACCAGTGGCCAAGTCTTACTTCCCGACGAAGTACAAAATCTGTGAAAGTGAGTTATAGTCCCACTTTTAAAATCTAATATTTTGGGATGAGAATACATGCAATTTTATAAATATTTTACGAAATAGACACAAGTAAATGAAACTACTTTATATGGGTGAATGATCGAAGCCGAATATGCCCCTTTTTAGCTTGGTAGCCTAAGAATTTGGGAACAGACCCCCAGATTGACGCGAATCCTAAAGATAGATCTATCGAGCCCAACAAGCCCCATTCTGGAATTTGGAATGCTTTAGTACTTCGATTTTATCATGTCCGATGGGTGTCCCGGAATGATGGGGATATTCTATATGCATCTTGTTAATGTCGGTTACCAGGTGTTCACCATATGAATGAATTTTATCTCTATGTATGGGATGTATATTGAAATATGAAATCTTGTGGTCTATTATTATGATTTGATAATATATAGGTTAAACCTATAACTCACCAACATTTTTGTTGACGTTTTAAGCATGTTTATTCTCAGGTGATTATTAAGAGCTTCCGCTGTTGCATACTAAAATAAGGACAAGATTTGGAGTCCATGCTTGTATGATATTATGTAAAAACTGCATTCAAGAAACTTATTTTTGATGTAATATATTCTTATTGTAAACCATTATGTAATGGTCGTGTGTAAACAGTATATTTTAGATTATCATTATTTGATAATCTACGTAATGCTTTTCAAACCTTTATCGATAAAATAAAGGTTATGGTTGTTTTAAAAATGAATGCAGTCTTTGAAAAACGTCTCATATAGAGGTCAAAACCTCGCGATGAAATCAATTAATATGGAACGTTTATAATCAATATGAACGGGACATTTCAGTTGGTATCAGAGCGTTGGTCTTAGAGAACCAGAAATTTGCATTAGTGTGTTTTATCGAGTTTGTTAGGATACATTAGTGAGTCTGGACTTCGACCGTGTTTTCTTTAAAAACGATTGCTTAACACTTTTGTTGGAAACTATATATTATTAACATGTAATTATTATGTGATATATTAACCTCTTAATATGTTTGATATTGTGTGATAGATGTCTACCACTAGTACAAATCCCATCGACTCACCTAATAATAATGAAGAGTCGAATATACTTTGGGAAGATTCACAAATTCCCGAAGAGGAACTGGAAGAGGAGGAACCGGAAGAGGAGGAACCGGAAGAAGAGGAACCAGAAGAGGAGGAACCAGAAGAAGAAGAAGTTCCGGAGGAAGAAATGTTGATACCTACAGTAAATCGATTAAATAAAAGAAAATCCTCAACCAACGGACCAAAGTTAAAAATGGTCAATGGTGTTTCCGCCGAGGAAGCAAATTATTGGGAAGATTACAAATTTTCCAATGAATCGGATCCCGATAAGGATTTCGATGACGTTATAGAAATTACCTCGACCCAATTTAATATAGTAAAATAAAATAATAAGGGAAAAAGTATAAAAATAGAGAAACCTGATTCCAACCCCGATGAACTTTATATGTATCAGCAACGTCCGTATTTCCTAAATTATAACAATAACCCGGGAACCTCTAAACCACCAGGTTTTTCTAAACCATTGTGGAAAACGACGGCTCATATTAGAGGAGCACCATATATCCCTAGAAAATTAGGAAAACGAACCAAGTCCGAAGAAGAAGAAACCAGTGATTCAGATTAGAGGGTTGTAATCATGTTGTGTATTATATGTATTGTAGTGTGCTTGTACTTTTATGTTCTATGTAAAAATTGCTTGTATTGTTTGTTAATTATCTTTTACGAATCTAATCCTTGTCTATTTTACAGTATAAAAACATAAAATGGACGTTAAGGATCGACAACCAAAAATTTTAGAAGACCTACCAGGAGATATGATTGATGAAATATTGTCTAGAGTCGGGCAGAATTCATTAGCACAATTAGTTACGACAAATTTAGTTTGTCAAACGTTTGAAAGACATTCCAGGCATGCCTTAGTATATAAAAGGCTTTCCTTTGAAAGATGGGGTATATCACATTGGGGAGACTTTAAGTTACGCCAAGTTTTCTTTAAGGCATTTAGTGCGGGAAACCCAGATGCAATTTTATGCTACGGGTTACGAACCTATTTTGACTCAACATATCCCAACATAGGACTCCGTTCTTTAGAAAGAGCTTCTATCATGCAACATAAAGAAGCATGTTATGCATACGGGTTAATAATGTTCGCTTCTCATCAAATGGAGAAAAAGAACATTGGGTTGAAACTTTTAAATAAAACATTTTCACAAGTGATGGACTCAGTAGTTGGGGTAAGGAACAAGGTTTTCAGATTGCTACGAGGCTGTTGGGCATTACGAAATCCTCGTCCTTTTGACGACATAACAACATGATGCCTAGCCAATGGTCATAACGGTTACTTTCCACAAGATCAAGGATGGGAAGTCGTCTTAGTAAAACCAGAATGCATGACTTGTTTCTGGACTTATGAATTACGTGTCTTTATTTCTTTTGCTGAACAACTTGCGTATTAACTAGAATTGCCTTTATAGCTGCCGGGTAGTAAAGTTATTATGTGCTATATTTCATCCTATATGTATAATAACGGTATTAATATTTTGTATAAAGTTTGAATGCGAAATATTATTGTAATAAGTTTTTCATATAGAAACGTAGTAGTTGAATTGTATAGTAGCTAGTAAGTATGAACTTAACGGGTAGGTACTACCCGAATATAAACTATAAAATGTTAATATGAAGAAAAAAAGCTTTTATAAATAAGTTCATATAATACTACGAAATACTATTGACTACTCTTAAATTCTATATGATTAACTCAATTCTTTTGCCTATTTTTGAAGGAAATGGCACCGGCGACTCGTCAGAATTTGAACATGAGCGAGGAAGACTTCCGTGTTTTCCTTGCAGCAAACATAGCCGCAGTACAGGCTGCGATGAAAAATAACAATAACTCTGGATCTAGCAGTGGAACTAATTCCACAAGAAATCGTGTAGGATGCTCCTACAAAGAATTCACTGCCTGCAAACCTTTGGAATTTGATGGAACCGAAGGACCAATTGGATTGAAACGGTGGACCGAGAAAGTCGAATTGGTGTTTGCCATAAGTAATTGTACTGAAGAGGACAAAGTTAAGTACGCTACGCATCCCTTCACAGGTACTGCGTTAACGTGGTGGAACACCTATCTTGAACAGGTAGGACAAAATGCTGCTTACGCACTACCGTGGTTGGCATTCAAGCAATTGATGAACGAGCAGTACCGTCCTAGAAACGAAGTCAATAAACTCAAGGTAGAACTTAGGGAGTTACGAACACAAGGGTTCGACATTACCACATATGAACGACGATTCACAGAGTTGTGCCTATTGTGTCCGGGAGCGTTCGAAGATGAAGAAGAGAAGATTGACGCATTTGTAAAAGGGTTACCAGTAAGGATTCAAGAAGATGTGAGTTCACACGAGCCCACTTCCATACAAAAGGCAAGTAGAATGGCTCATAAACTCATAAATCAGATTGAGGGAAGAATTAAAGAGAAGGCGGCCGAAGAAGCCAACACGAAACAACTCAAGAGAAAGTGGGAAGAAACCAGTGACAAAGGTCACCAATACAACAACAACAACAACAATTACAACCACAACCGCAACAACAATCGTAACAATAACCGCAATCCTAACAATAACTATAACAAACGTCCCAATAACAACAACAACTACAACAACCGTTCCAACAACAATAACAATCTCAACAACAACCTCAATAACAACAACGGTAACAAAAAATCAAAAATGCCAAAGATGTGAAGAGTACCACCAGAATGGGTTTTGCACGACATTTTGCACCAAGTGTAAAAGAACTGGCCATGGTGCGAAAAAGTGTGAGGTCTACGGACCAAAGTTTAACAGAACTAAAGGAACAAATAGTGGCGAAACAAGTAATGCCGCCTTTGTTTGTTATGGATGTGGAAAACCGGGCCACATTAGAAGTAATTGCCCGAATAAGGGGAATACTAATGGGCAGGGCCGCGGAAGAGTTTTCAATATTAATACGACAGAAGTGCAGGAAGACCCGGAGCTTGTTACAGGTACGTTTCTTGTTGATAATAAATCTGCTTATGTTTTATTTGATTCGGGTGCGGATAGAAGCTATATGAGTAGAGATTTTTGTGCTAAATTAAATTGCCCATTGACGCCTTTGGATAGTAAATTTTTACTCGAATTAGCAAACGGTAAATTAATTTCAGCAGATAATATATGTCAGAATAGAGAAATTAAACTAGGAGATGAAACGTTTAAAATTGATTTAATACCAGTCGAGTTAGGGAGTTTTGATGTAATAATTGGTATGGACTGGTTGAAAAAGGTGAGAGCAGAGGTCGTTTGTTACAAAAATGCGATTCGCATTGTGCGTGAAAAAGGAAAACCTTTAATGGTGTACGGAGAAAAGAACAACGCAAAATTAAATCTTATTAGTAGTTTGAAGGCGCAGAAACTAATAAGAAAAGGTTGTTACGTCATTCTAGCACACATCAAGGAAGTCAAACCTGAAGAAAAGAACATCAGTGATGTTCCCGTCGCAAAAGAATTTCCCGATGTATTTCCGAAAGAATTACCGGGATTACCCCCACATCGATCCGTTGAATTTCAAATACACCTTGTACCAGGAGCTGCACCAATAGCTCGTGCTCCATACAGACTCTCACCCTGCGAAATGAAAGAATTACAAAGTCAATTACAGGAACTTTTAGAGCGTGGTTTCATTCGACCAAGTACATCACCATGGGGAGCTCCTATTCTGTTTGTCAAGAAGAAAGATGGTACATTCAGGTTGTGTATCGACTACCGAGAGTTGAACAAACTTACCATCAAGAACCGTTACCCATTACCGAGAATCGACGATTTATTTGATCAACTACAAGGCTCGTCGGTTTATTCGAAGATTGATTTACATTCTGGGTATCACCAAATGCGAGTGAAGGAGGATGACATTTCGAAGACTGCTTTTAGGACGCGTTACGGTCATTACGAGTTTATGGTTATGCCATTTGGATTGACTAACGCACCAGCTATGTTCATGGACCTCATGAACCGAGTGTGTAGGCCATATCTTGACAAGTTTGTCATTGTCTTCATCGATGACATACTTATTTACTCGAAGAATGATCAAGAGCACAAAGAACATTTGAGAAAAGTGCTAGAGTTGCTAAGAAAAGAAAAACTGTACGCTAAGTTTTCAAAGTGTGCATTTTGGTTAGAAGAAGTTCAATTCCTCGGTCATATAGTGAATAAAGAAGGTATTCAGGTGGATCCAGCAAAGATTGAAACCGTTGAAAAGTGAGAAACCCCGAAAACTCCAAAACACATACGCCAATTTTTAGGACTAGCTGGTTACTACAGAAGGTTCATCCAAGATTTTTCCAAAATAGCAAAACCCTTGACTGCATTAACGCATAAAGGGAAGAAATTTGAATGGAAGGATGAACAAGAAAAAGCATTTCAATTGTTGAAGAAAAAGTTAACTACGGTACCTATATTGTCATTACCTGAAGGGAATGATGATTTTGTGATATATTGTGACGCCTCAAAGCAAGGTCTCGGTTGTGTATTAATGCAACGAACGAAGGTAATTGCTTATGCGTCTAGACAATTGAAGATTCACGAGCAGAAATATACGACACATGATTTGGAATTAGGCGCGGTTGTTTTTGCATTAAAGACTTGGAGGCACTACTTATATGGGGTCAAAAGTAGTATATATACCGACCACAAAAGTCTTCAACACATATTTAATCACAAACAACTGAACATGAGGCAGCGCAGGTGGATTGAATTGCTGAATGATTACGACTTTGAGATTCGTTACCACCCAGGGAAGGCAAATGTGGTAGCCGACGCCTTGAGCAGAAAGGACAGAGAACCTATTCGAGTAAAAGCTATGAATATAATGATTCACACTAACTTTACTACTCAAATAAAGGAGGCGCAACAAGGAGTTTTAAAAGAGGGAAACTTAAGGGATGAAATACCCAAAGGATCGGAGAAGCATCTTAATGTTCAGGAAGACGAAACCCGGTATAGGGCTGAAAGAATTTGGGTACCAAAATTTGGAGATATGAGAGAAATGGTACTTAGAGAAGCTCATAAAACCAGATACTCAATACATCCTGGAACGGGGAAGATGTACAAAGATCTCAAGAAATATTTTTGGTGGCCAGGTATGAAAGCCGATGTTGCTAAATACGTAGGGGAATGTTTGACGTGTGCTAAGGTCAAAGTTGAGCATCAAAAACCATCAGGTCTACTTCAACAACCCGAAATCCCAGAATAGAAATGGGAAAACATTACCATGAATTTCATCACTAAATTGCCAAGACTGCAAGTGGTTTTGATACTATTTGGGTAATAGTTGATCATCTCACCAAATCAGCACACTTCCTGCCAATAAGTGAAGATGACAAGATGGAGAAGTTAGCACGACTGTATTTGAAGGAAGTCGTCTCCAGACATGGAATACCAATCTCTATTATCTCTGATAGGGATGGCAGATTTATTTCAAGATTCTGGCAGACATTACAGCATGCATTAGGAACTCGTCTAGACATGAGTACTGCCTATCATCCACAAACTGATAGGCAGAGCGAAAGGACGATACAAATGCTTGAAGACATGCTACGAGCATGTGTTATTGATTTCGGAAACAGTTGGGATCGACACCTACCGTTAGCAGAATTTTCTTACAACAACAGCTACCATTCAAGCATTGAGATGGCACCGTTTGAAGCACTTTATGGTAGAAAGTGTAGGTCTCTGATTTGTTGGAGTGAAGTGGGGGATAGACAAATTACGGGACCGGAGATAATACAAGAAACTACCAAGAAGATCATCCAAATTCAACAACGGTTGAAAACCGTCCAAAGTCGACAAAAGAGCTACGCTGATATTAAAAGAAAAGATATAGAATTTGAAATTGGAGAGATGGTCATGCTTAAAGTTGCATCTTGGAAAGGCGTTGTTCGATTTGGTAAACGAGGGAAATTAAATCCAAGGTATATTGGACCATTCAAGATTATTGATCGTGTCGGACCAGTAGCTTACCGACTTGAGTTACCTCAACAACTCGCGACTGTACATAACACTTTCCACGTCTCGAATTTGAAGAAATGTTTTGCTAAAGAATATCTCACCATTCCGTTAGATGAAATCCAAATCAATGAAAAACTTCAATTCATCGAAGAACCCGTCGAAATAATGGATCGTGAGGTTAAAAGACTTAAGCAAAACAAAATACCAATTGTTAAGGTTCGATGGAATGCTCGTAGAGGACCCGAGTTCACCTGGGAATGAGAAGATCAGATGAAGAAGAAATACCCGCACTTATTTCTAGAAGATACGTCAACACCTCCAACTGCTTAAAATTTCGGGATGAAATTTATTTAACGGGTAGGTACTGTAGTGACCCGAACTTTTCTATGTTTATTTTATATTAAATGAAATTGATGTTTACATGATTAAGTGTTTCCAACATGTTAAGCAATCAAACTTGTTAAGACTTGATTAAGTGAAATAGATTTCATGTAGACAATTGACCACCCAAGTTGACCGGTGATTCACGAACGTTAAAACTTGTAAAAACTATATAATGACATATATATGGATATATATATATAGTTAACATGATATTATGATAAGTAAACATATCATTAAGTATATTAACAATGAACTTCATATGTAAAAACAAGACTACTAACTTAAGGGTTTCGAAACGAGACATATATGTAACGATTATCGTTGTAACAACATTTAACTGTATATATATCATAATAAGATATATTAATATATCATAATATCATGATAATGTAATAATTTAACATCTCTTTAGATATAATAAACAATGGGTTAACAACATTTAACAAGATCGTTAACCTAAAGGTTTCAAAATAACATTTACATGTAACGACTAACGATGACTTAACGACTCAGTTAAAATGTATTTACATGTAGTGTTTTAATATGTATTCATACACTTTTGAAAGACTTCAAGACACTTATCAAAGTACTTCTACTTAACAAAAATGCTTACAATTACATCCTTCGTTCAGTTTCATCAACAATTCTACTCGTATGCACCCATATTCGTACTCGTACAATACACAGCTTTTAGATGTATGTACTATTGATATATACACTCTAATGATCAGCTCTTAGCAGTCCATGTGAGTCACCTAACACATGTGGGAACCATCATTTGGAAACTAGCATGAAATATCTCATAAAATTACAAAAATATAAGTAATCATTCATGACTTATTTACATGTAAACAAAATTACACATCCTTTATATCTAATCTAAAATGTCCCGTTCTTATTGATTAAAAACGTTCCATATTAATTGATTTCGTTGCGAGGTTTTGACCTCTATATGAGACGTTTTTCAAAGACTGCATTCATTTTTAAAACAAACCATAACCTTTATTTCATAAATAAAGGTTTAAAAAGCTTTACGTAGATTATCAGATAATGATAATCTAAAATATCCTGTTTACACACGACCATTACATAGTGGTTTACAATACAAATATGTTACATCGAAATCAGTTTCTTGAATGCAGTTTTTACACAATATCATACAAACATGGACTCCAAATCTTGTCCTTATTTTAGTATGCAACAGCGGAAGCTCTTAGTATTCACCTGAGAATAAACATGCTTTAAACGTCAACAAAAATGTTGGTGAGTTATAGGTTTAACCTATATATATCAAATCGTAACAATAGACCACAAGATTTCATATTTCAATACACATCCCATACATAGAGATAAAAATCATTCATATGGTGAACACCTGGTAACCGACATTAACAAGATGCATATATAAGAATATCCCCATAATTCAGGGACACCCTTCAGATATGATATAAATTTCGAAGTACTAAAGCATCCGGTACTTTGGATGGGGTTTGTTAGGCCCAATAGATCTATCTTTAGGATTCGCATCAATTAGGGTGTCTGTTCCCTAATTCTTAGATTACCAGACTTAATAAAAAGGGGCATATTCTATTTCGATAATTCAACCATAGAATGTAGTTTCACGTACTTGTGTCTATTTTGTAAATCATTTATAAAACCTGCATGTATTCTCATCCCAAAAATATTAGATTTTAAAAGTGGGACTATAACTCACTTTCACAGATTTTTACTTCGTCGGGAAGTAAGACTTGGCCATTGGTTGATTCACGAACCTATAACAATATATACATATATATCAAAGTATGTTCAAAATATATTTACAACTCTTTTAATATATTTTGATGTTTTAAGTTTATTAAGTCAGCTGTCCTCGTTAGTAACCTACAACTAGTTGTCCACAGTTAGATGTACAGAAATAAATCGATAAATATTATCTTGAATCAATCCATGACCCAGTGTATACGTATCTCAGTATTGATCACAACTCAAACTATATATATTTTGGAATCAACCTCAACCCTGTATAGCTAACTCAAACATTCACATATAGAGTGTCTATGGTTGTTCCGAAATATATATAGATGTGTCGACATGATAGGTCGAAACATTGTATACATGTCTATGGTATCTCAAGATTACATAATATACAATACAAGTTGATTAAGTTATGGTTGGAATAGATTTGTTACCAATTTTCACGTAGCTAAAATGAGAAAAATTATCCAATCTTGTTTTACCCATAACTTCTTCATTTTAAATCCGTTTTGAGTGAATCAAATTGCTATGGTTTCATATTGAACTCTATTTTATGAATCTAAACAGAAAAAGTATAGGTTTATAGTTGTAAAAATAAGTTACAAGTCATTTTTGTAAAGGTAGTCATTTCAGTCGAAAGAACGACGTCTAGATGACCATTTTAGAAAACATACTTCCACTTTGAGTTTAACCATGATTTTTGGATATAGTTTCATGTTCATAATAAAAATCATTTTTCCAGAATAACAACTTTTAAATCAAAGTTTATCATAGTTTTTAATTATCCCAACCAAAACAGCCCCCGGTTTTATTACGACGGCGCATATCCAGTTTTATGGTGTTTATCGTGTTTCCGGGTTTTAAATAATTAAGTTAGCATATCATATAGATATAGAACATGGGTTTAGTTTATTTTAAAAGTCTAGTTAGAAGGATTAACTTTATTTGCGAACAAGTTTAGAATTAACTAAACTATGTTCTAGTGATTACAAGTTTATAACGTTGAATAAGACAGCTTTTTATGTATGAATCGAATGATGTTATGAACATCATTACTACCTCAAGTTCCTTGGATAAACCTACTGGAAATTATAAAAATGGATCTAGCTTCAAAGGATCCTTGGATGGCTTGAAAGTTCTTGAAGCAGAATCATGACACGAAAACAATTTCAAGTAAGATTTCCACTCGAAATAAGATTGTTATAGTTATAGAAATTGAATTAAAGTTTGAATATGATTATTACCTTGTATTAGAAAGATAACCTACTGTAAGTAACAAAGGTTTCTTGATCTTGGATGATTACTTGGAATGGATTTAGAAAACTTGGAAGTAAACTTGCAATCTTGGAAGTATTCTTGATTTTATGAAACTAGAACTTTTGGAATTTATGAAGAACACTTAGAACTTGAAGATAGAACTTGAGAGAGATCAATTAGATGAAGAAAATTTAAGAATGAAAGTGTTTGTAGGTGTTTTTGGTCGTTGGTGTATGGATTAGATATAAATGATATGTAATTTTGTTTTCATGTAAATAAGTCATGAATGATTACTCATATTTTTGTAATTTTATGAGATATTTCATGCTAGTTGCCAAATGATGGTTCCCACATGTGTTAGGTGACTCACATGGGCTGCTAAGAGCTGATCATTGGAGTGTATATATGATGTTATGCGAGGTGTATATAAAATAGCTTATATTTTAGCAGGAAATACTATTAAATACGATACAATTTTACACAAGATATTTATTTATTTATTGAATGGATATACTTAAACCTTGCTACAACACTTATAGGTAGTGTACCTAATCGTACAGTAGTGTAGTTTTTAGTAAGTTTGGTTCATTCCACAGGGAAAATCTTTTAATCAAAGCTTAACGCTATATTAGTTTAATTTATAAAAATACAAATATATATATATATATAAGTAATATTATTATTATAAAGGGGGGTTTTTACCGTTTAATGACCGGTTTGTCGATTTTAAAACTTTAGTCGCAGTTAAAACCAAATGTAAAATATTAAATAAATAAAAGACTTAATTTAAAGCGTAAAGTAAATAACGATAATGAAATTGCGAATAATAAAAGTGCGATAAAATAAACTTGCGATAATTAAAAAGTACGATAATTAAAAGTGCAATTAAATACAATAACAATAAATAAAAATGCGATAATTAGAAGTGCAATTAAATATAAAATAAAGGAAATTAAATATGAAATAAAAGAATTATGCTTATTTAAACTTCCGTAATCATGATGTTTGACGTGTTGATTTTAGTTTTATGCCCATGGGTTAATTGTCCTTTGTCCTGGATTATTTAATATGTCCGTTTGGTTTTTGTCCATAACAGTCCATCTGTCATAAATATAAAGTGCGAGTGTCCTCGTCAAATTATCCTTATACCCGAAGTCAAATATTCCAACTAATTGGGGACTTAAACTGTAACAAGATTTTAATACTTTGTTTAATAATTACACCAGGATGTCGACTGAGTGTAACCCAAGGTTTTAATACTTTGTTAACAATTATGCCAAGTGTCCTTGTACATAATTTCACCCCTGTTTTAATAATTCTAGTGGCTATTAATCCATTCCCGTGTCCGGTTAAATAAACGATTATTCGTACATATAAATACCCCGCCCATCGTGTCCGATTGAGTGTATATGGTTATTTATAGGGACGTCCAATTGTAAATCTTTATATTAAAATTAACAAACTATCATTTAGTTAAACAAATATAAAGCCCATTAATAGTCCATAGTCTAATTTCCACAAGTGTCGTTCTTTTGTCCAAACCCCAATTATGGTACAAAGCCCAATTACCCAATTTTAATATTTTTAGCCCAACATCATGATTACTTCGGATTAAATAAGCATAATAATAACTTAGCTACGAGACATTAATGTAAATAGGTTGAACATAACTTACAATGATTAGAAATAGCGTAGCGTTACACGGACAGAATTTTGACTTACACCTTTACAACATTCGCTAATATGCCCTTATTATTAGAATTAAAATTAAAATTAAAATTAAAATATATATATATATATATATATATATATATATATATATATATATATATATATATATATATATTACGTTTACATATAGAGAAAGAGAGATTTTATGGATATATTTTTACGTCGAACCGCGCTGGCTTTTATAGGGAATTGAGTCCAGGTAATCTCCGCGTGTCGCGGCCCATTTTCACTACAAACTCCGCAACTCGCGGAGTTTGTAAAACCAGCTCACACATTTTGGATTTTTTCTTGCCGACGATTTTTAATATATTATATAATATATAAATAATTATAAGAATTATTTAAATATTATATTATATTTATGTGCATAGTTGACTTGTAATTTTTAGTCCGTTGCGTCGAGCGTTGAGAGTTGACTCTGGTCCCGGTCCCGGATTTTTGAACGTCCTTGCGTACAATTTAATAACTTGTACTTTGCGATTTGAATCTTGTACTCTTGTAATTTCGAGACGTTTCTTATCAATAATTGGAACCTCTTTGATTGTATTTTGTACTTTTGAGCTTTTTGGTTGTTTGCGTCTTCAATTCGTCGAATCTGTCTTTTGTCTTCACCTTTTATTATTTAAACGAATATCACTTGTAAATAGAACAATTGCAACTAAAAGCTTGTCTTTCTTGAGGAATAATGCTATGAAATATATGTTCGTTTTTAGCATTATCAAATATTCCCACACTTGAGTGTTGCTTGTCCTCAAGCAATATAGTCTTGAAATACTAGAATCACTTCTTTATTCTTCACACTTTGTACATTAGTGATTTCTATACGGCGATATAAATAATGGTAGTAACGATATGGTTTACAGTCTCACATGACTATAAAAATTTAGATCCATTAAGGAAATTGGATCTTTATGAAAACATTTGATCTTTTGAAAATTAAATCTAGTTTTTACCCTAGATAAGTTTTCTGGAATAACCCTTCACCGGTGTTTACAAATTCTTTTTGTAGGTTTGGTGGGTTTCAGATTTGAAAATTTTAGCTTAAAACTTGTGGTTTTGTGTCACCCACTTGCTAACCTTGTATTAGGAAAGCAACACGTCCAGTATACTTGCTCCGTATATTACCTTTTGGTAAACTACCGTCCGGTTGTAAAGGAAAGCGTTGAACAAGCAACTGTTAAGGCAATGTCCCCTGACATGCTTTTAATTATGGTCTATAACGTGTCGGACGCAATTACTATCCTTGTGTCATAACCCGTCCTTAACCATAAGAACGTGTTAGATAACGTATGATTTCATTGCGAGGTATTGACCTCTATATGCGACATTTTTAAAAGAACAACTGCATATATTTTACATTACAAACCATAATTCTTATTTTGATACAAGCTTTAGACAAAATAAAGATGATTATCGTTTAGCGATAATCTTAGACTTACAAACTTTACATGTGATGATAACAATACGATTTCTAGCATATTTTACATTACAAATCCTCCGATATGCATTTTTATTTTTGACACAAATATGCATACTCAAGATCTTGTTTAAATTCAACATGTTGCAGCGGAAGCTTCTAATTATCACCTGAGAATAGACATGTTTAAAACGTCAACATAAAGTTGGTGAGATATAGGTTTAATGCCGACAGCGATATAAATATAGACCACAAGATTTCATATATAAACATTTTAATAAAAATATTCTAAGTGGTTGAGCACTTGGTAACCATACTTAACATTTAATCACGTCGCATATTCCCTTTATTATGAAATCTTACTACACCGTACCAAGTGTAGTCACAAAACGAAGTACTGTGCAACCGTTGAATACTGGCCGTCCAGTCCGGTTGGGGTTGTCAGGCCCGATAGATCTATCAACAGGATTCGCGTTTACAATACCGCTGTAAATAACAGTTACCAAGCTACAGGGAAGTATGCCAGTGGTACAACTCAACGTAGAATATATTTTTCAGTTACTTGTGTCCATAACGTAAAACATAAAATACATGTATTCTCATCCCGAAATACTTAGAGTTTAAAAGTGGGACTATATACTCACTTTTGTCTTGAAGATATGTAATTTCGACTTGGTCTCCGATTGATATCACGAACCTATCCATATATAGTTTATCAATATATTTCTATTTTAAACAATCGTCACATATATATACTTTTTATACTTTTAATAGTTTTAATAATTTCTCAGTCCGTAGTTAGCAGTCCGATGTTAGTAATTCAATTTTAATGGTTCATTTTTAGGTGTTTAATAAACCCCCAATGAAATAAATAAAAACCCCCCATCGTATATGTATTGGCCGAGATTAATCTTGACCCACGGTACCGGTGTTGTCAAATGACGTGTTGCGTACATAAAGTACCGGTGTTGTCAAATGACGTGTTGCGTACAATCATGGGATCTTATGATTAATCTTCTCGTATTGTTTACGGGTGATCCTGAACCATATAAAATTAAATTATGAGTACATATATATAAAATATCTTGTTATTTTAAAAAGATGTGATTTATTTAATTTTCTCCAATTATTTTCGTAGCTAAACTAGTCTTAGATATCCGATCTCGTTTTGGTCATAGTTTCTTCGTTACAACTCCGTTTTCGTTGATTCAACTTGCCACTTCCTTGGATCGAGTCCCTCTTTAAGACTATGAACTGTAAATACCTTAGTTTGTATTCGAAATCACAGGTAATAGGTCAAACTTTAGTGAAACTTATGGAGTTGATCATTTTCCATCATGTAAACAACCTTAAATGATTATTTTTCTAAAAATACTTATACTTTGAGTTAAATCATGAAATTTTTATGTGTTAACATATTCATAGTAAATATCAATTTTCCAGAAAATAAGCCTCCAATTCAAAGTTCAAAATAGTTTTTAATTATCCAACCCAAAACAGCCCCCGGTTACACTCCGACACCGTAGATTCAGTTTTAAGGTGTTCTTTGAAAAACCAAGTTATACCTTGTTAAATTAGCATATATTTAAGTTATATTACAGGTCTTGAAGTATTTTAAAAGTTAAGTTAGAAGGATCTATTTAGTTTGCAAACAAGTTTGAAAACATTCAAACTATGTTCTTGTTGTTAAAATTTTATACCATAAAATAAGATAGCTATATATATATGAATCGAATAAGGTTATGAACAAAGTTACTACCTCAAGTTACTTGGACAAGATTTCTGTAAAAGAGGAGTAAGAACCTAGAACCAAAAGAGTGATGGAATTGGATGAAAGATTGGAAGTAAACTTGTGTTCTTGAAAGGATTCTTGAAGTGTTCTTGTATGGTTTTTCTTATGATGATTAAGGGTTGTTTTTGAAGCTAAATGATGGGGAAAATGCTTGGAGATGATCAAGTATGAAGTTAAGAGTATTTTGAGAGAGAAATGGGAGTGTAAGTATGAGAAAATGGGGTGAAGAAATGGTGTGCATGCATAAAAACGTTTTTAGGTTATAAAGGAAAAAAAAGATACCTAACTTTGTTTTCTTGCTAAATAATTCATGCTACTTGACAAATGGTTGGTTCCACATGTTTCTTAATCATTTAAGGCTGCTAAGGAGCAGATTTTTATTGGTATATACCAATAGTAAATACATCTAGAAGCTGCGTATGATACGGGTACATATACCCTAGATATACGTGTAGAAATCTTTGAGAAAACGGAACGAGGATTCAAATATAGCTATCTTTTGTAAATATACTTATATTGTTTTATGTATGTAAGCCCTTTAAAAGTGATAAAATACATATCTATACGATGCATGTATAAGTATTATAGGTTATAAGTATTTATGTCGAAGAACGTTACGTATAGTTATCGTTTTGAAAACTTAAGTTAGTAGTTTCAAAATATACTTATAACTCATTGTTATTAGTACCCAATGAGATGTTAAACATCCTTAGATCATGTTAAATATATATAAATACATATATATACATAAACGTATAATTATCGTATGTTATATAGTTCGTGATATCATCAGTCAAATTGGACGGTCAAACGTTGTGTAAAACTCTTTTCAAAAACATAAATCTCAACAATTTAGATTGCTTATCATGTTGGTAAGGTTTAATTTATGTAAATATTAATCTTATAAGTATAAATTGATCGAAAAAGTCCGGGTCATTACACCTTGGTAGGAGCAATAGTAAAGCTCACCCTTATAATTTTTCGGTCTGGCACAAGGTCCTGTCTTTGACCATGCTATGCAACCACCGTTCTTATGGTTGATACCCGATTTGGTTCAGGTGACCTAATGAATTCCAGGTGAATTCCTAGGATTTTACGTTCAATGGTAATGAAAGCATTGAAAATAGGTTTTCAGAAAACAAATCAGTTTGTAACTTTTTGATCAAAATATTTTCTAGTTCAAGCTCGAGTTTAGATATCATTGAATTCCATGAGTTTGAATTCTCAATCTTTAAGGTCAATCTCAAGGATTGAGTAATATCAGTCTTAAAAGCCGATTTTTAATCTTTAAGGAGATTATCCTTTCTGGGGATCTGATTCATTAGTCTTATCCAGCTAATTTGCACTGTGCCCCCCATTTTACGAGATAAATCCTTCTCATGGTTGGGATAAATCTGAACACTTGGCGACCCTGTTTTACAAGTTTTAACGTTCGTGAATCACCGGTCAACTTGGGTGGTCATTTGTCTATATGAAACTTATTCCAATTAATCAAGTCTTAATAAGTTTGATTGCTTAACATGTTGGAAACACTTAATCATTTAAATATCAATTTTATTTAATATATATAAACATGGAAAAGTTCGGGTCACTACAGTACCTACCCGTTAAATAAATTTCGTCCCGAAATTTTAAGCTGTTGAAAGTGCTGACGAATCTTCTATAAATAGATGCGGGTATTTCTTCTTCATATGATCTTCACGCTCCCAGGTGAACTCGGGTCCTCTACGAGCATTCCATCGAACCTTAACAATCGGTATCTTGTTTTGTTTAAGTCTCTTAACCTCACGATCCATTATTTCGACGGGTTCTTCAATGAATTAAAGTTTTTCATTGATTTGGATTTCGTCCAACGGAATAGTGAGATCTTCTTTAGCAAAACATTTCTTCAAATTTGAGACGTGGAAAGTGTTATGTACAGCCGCGAGTCGTTGAGGTAGCTCCAGTTGGTAAGCTACTGGTCCGACACGATCTATAATCTTGAATGGTCCAATGTACCTTGGATTTAGTTTCCCCCGTTTACCAAATCCAACAACGCCTTTCCAAGGTGAAACCTTAAGCATGACCATTTCTCCAATTTCAAACTCTATATCTTTTCTTTTACTATCTGCGTAGCTCTTTTGTCGACTCTGGGCGGTTTTCAATCTTTGTTGAATTTGAATGATTTTCTCGGTAGTTTCTTGTATTATCTCCGGATCTGTAATCTGTCTATCCCCTACTTCATTTCAACAAATCAGAGACCTGCACTTTCTACCATAAAGTGCCTCAAACGGCGCCATCTCAATACTAGAATGATAACTGTTGTTGTAGGAAAATTCTGCTAACGGTAGGTGTCGATCCCAACTGTTTCCGAAATCAATAACACATGCTCGTAGCATGTCTTCAAGCGTTTGTATCGTCCTTTTGCTCTGCCCATCAGTTTGTGGATGATAGGCAGTACTCATGTCTAGACGAGTTCCTAATGCTTGCTGTAATGTCTGCCAGAATCTTGAAATAAATCTGCCATCTCTATCAGAGATAATAGAGATTGGTATTTCATGTCTGGAGATGACTTCCTTCAAATACAGTCGTGCTAACTTATCCATCTTGTCATCTTCTCTTATTGGCAGGAAGTGTGCTGATTTGGTGAGACGATCAACTATTACCCAAATAGTATCAAAACCACTTGCAGTCCTTGGCAATTTAGTGATGAAATCCATGGTAATGTTTTCCCATTTCCATTCCGGGATTTCGGGTTGTTGAAGTAGACCTGATGGTTTCTGATACTCAGCTTTGACCTTAGAACACGTCAAACATTCTCCTACGTATTTAGCAACATCGGCTTTCATACCCGGCCACCAAAAATGTTTCTTGAGATCCTTGTACATCTTCCCCGTTCCAGGATGTATTGAGTATCTGGTTTTATGAGCTTCTCTAAGTACCATTTCTCTCATATCTCCAAATTTTGGTACCCAAATCCTTTCAGCCCTATACCGGGTTCCGTCTTCCCGAATATTAAGATGCTTCTCCGATCCTTTGGGTATTTCATCCTTTAAATTTCCCTCTTTTAAAACTCCTTGTTGCGCCTCCTTTATTTGAGTAGTAAGGTTAGTTTGAATCATTATATTCATAGATTTTACTCGAATGGGTTCTTTGTCCTTTCTGCTCAAGGCGTCGGCTACCACATTTGCCTTCCCCGAGTGGTAACGAATCTCAAAGTCGTAATCATTCAACAATTCAATCCACCTACGCTGCCTCATATTCAGTTGTTTCTGATTAAATATGTGTTGAAGACTTTTGTGGTCGGTATATATAATACTTTTGACCCCATATAAGTAGTACCTCCAAGTCTTTAATGCAAAAACAACCGCGCCTAATTCCAAATCATGCGTCGTATAATTTTGCTCGTGAATCTTCAATTGTCTAGATGCATAAGCAATCACCTTCGTTCGTTGCATTAATACACAACCGAGACCTTGCTTTGATGCGTCACAATAAATCACAAAATCATCATTCCCTTCAGGAAATGACAATATAGGTGTCGTAGTTAGCTTTTTCTTCAATAACTGAAACGCTTTCTCTTGTTCATCCTTCCATTCAAATTTCTTCCCTTTATGCGTTAATGCAGTCAAGGGTTTTGCTATTCTGGAAAAGTCTTGGATGAACCTTCTGTAGTAACCAGCTAGTCCTAAAAACTGGCGTATGTGTTTCGAAGTTTTCGAGGTTTCCCACTTTTCAACAGTTTCTATCTTTGCCGGATCCACCTTAATACATTTTTTATTCACTATGTGACCGAGGAATTGAACTTCTTCCAACCAAAATGCACACTTTGAAAATTTAGCGTACAATTCTTCCTTCCTCAATACTTCTAACACCTTTCTCAAATGTTCACCTTGTTCTTGGTCATTCTTTGAGTAAATAAGTATGTCATCAATGAAAACAATGACAAACTTGTCAAGGTATGGTCCACACACTCGGTTCATAAGGTCCATGAACACAGCTGGTGCATTAGTTAAACCAAACGGCATGACCATAAACTCGTAATGACCGTAACGTGTTCTGAAAGCAGTCTTTGGAATATCATCTTCTTTCACCCGCATTTGATGTTACCCGGAACGTAAGTCAATCTTTGAATAAACAGACGAGCCTTGTAGTTGATCAAATAAGTCATCGATTCTCGGTAGTGAGTAGCGATTCTTGATGGTAAGTTTGTTCAACTTTCGGTAGTCGATACACAACCTGAATGTACCATCTTTCTTCTTGACAAACAAAACAGGAGCTCCCCACGGTGATGTGCTTGGTCGAATGAAACCACGCTCTAAAAGTTCTTGTAATTGGCTTTGCAGTTCTTTCATCTCGCTGGGTGCGAGTCTGTAAGGAGCACGAGCTATTGGTGCAACTCCTGGTACAAGATCTATTTGAAATTCAACGGACCGATGTGGGGGTAATCCCGGTAATTCTTTCGGAAATACATCGAGAAATTCTTTTGCGACGAAAACATCATTGATGCTCTTTTCTTCAGTTTGTACTTTCTCAACGTGTGCTAGAATAGCATAGCAACCTTTTCTTATTAGTTTTTGTGCCTTCAAATTACTAATAAGATGTAGCTTCGTGTTGCCCTTTTCTCCGTACACCATTAAGGGTTCTCCTTCTTCTCGTACAATGCGAATTGCATTTTTATAACATACGATCTTTGCTTTCACCTTCTTCAGCCAGTCCATACCAACTATTACATCAAAACTCCCTAACTCTACTGGTATCAAATCAATCTTAAATATTTCGCTACCCAGTTTAATTTCTCGATTCCGACATATATTATCTGCTGAAATTAATTTACCATTTGCTAATTCGTGTAAAAATTTACTATCCAACGGCGTCAATGGACAACTTAATTTAGCACAAAAATCTCTACTCATGTAGCTTCTATCCGCACCCGAATCAAATAAAACGTAAGCAGATTTATTGTCAATAAGAAATGTACCCGTAACAAGCTCCGGGTCTTCCTGTGCCTCTGCCGCATTAATATTGAAAACTCTTCCGCGGCCTTGTCCATTCGTGTTCTCCTGGTTCGGACAATTTCTAATAATGTGGCCCGGTTTTCCACATTTATAACAAACTACATTGGCATAACTTGCTCCAACACTACTTGCTCCGCCATTACTCGTTCCGACACTATTTGTTCCTTTCGTTCTGTTAACCCCTGGTCCGTAGACCTCACACTTCGCCGTGCTATGACCATTTCTTTTACACTTGTTGCAAAATTTGGTGCAGAACCCCGAGTGATACTTTTCACACCTTTGGCATAGCTGCTTCTGATTGTTGTTGTTGTTGCGATTGTTATTGTTGTTGGGACGATTGTTGTAGTTGCTGTTGTTGTTGTTGTTGTTGTTGTTGTTGGGCCATTTGTTGTAGTTGCGATTGATGTTGCGATTGTTGGGATAATTATTGCGATTATTATTGTAATTGCTGTTGTTGTTGTATTGGTGATTCTTATCACCGTTTTCCTCCCACTTTCTTTTGACTTGCTTCACATTGGCCTCTTCAGCAGTCTGTTCTTTAATTCTTTCTTCAATATGGTTCACTAGTTTGTGAGCCATTCTACATGCCTGTTGTATGGAGGCGGGCTCGTGTGAACTTATATCTTCTTGGATTCTTTCCGGTAATCCTTTCACAAACGCGTCGATCTTCTCTTCCTCATCTTCGAACGCTCCCGGACACAATAGGCACAATTCTGTGAATCGTCTTTCGTACGTGGTAATATCAAATCCTTGGGTTCGTAACCCTCTAAGTTCTGTCATGAGCTTATTGACCTCGGTTCTGGGACGGTACTTCTCGTTCATCAAGTGCTTGAATGCTGACCACGGTAGTGCGTACGCATCATCTTGTCCCACTTGTTCTAGATAGGTATTCCACCATGTTAACGCAGAACCTGTGAAGGTATGCGTAGTGTACTTCACTTTGTCCTCTTCAGTACACTTACTTATGGAAAACACCGATTCGACCTTCTCGGTCCACCGTTTCAATCCGATCAGTCCTTCGGTTCCATCAAATTTCAAAGGTTTGCAGGCAGTGAATTCTTTGTAGGTGCATCCTACACGATTTCCTGTACTGCTAGATCCAAGGTTATTGTTGGTATGTAGCGCAGCCTGTACTGCGGCTATGTTTGAAGCTAGAAAAGTACGGAATTCCTCTTCATTCATAATCACAGTGTGTCGAGTAGTCGGTGCCATTTCCTTCAAAATAGTCAAATGGAACAAGTTAATCATACAGAATATTAAGAGTAGTTAATAGTATTTCGTAGCATAATATGAACTCATTTATAAAAGCTTTTTCTTCATATTAGCGTTTTATAAGTTTAAATTCGGGTAGTACCTACCCATTAAGTTCATACTTAGTAGCTAATATACAATTCAACTACTACAATTCTATATGAAAAACTGATTATAATAATATTTCGCGTTCAAACTTTTATACAATATTTTACAAACTTACAATACCGTTTATTTTACATAAAGCATGAAATATAGCACACAATAACTTTGATACAAGATAGTTGTGAAGATAATTCTAGCTAGTACACAAGTCGTTCAGCAAAGGCAATAAAGACACGTAATTCATACGTCCAGAAACAAGTCATGCATTCTGGTTTTACTAGGACTACTTCCCATCCTTGGTCTTGTGGAACATAACCGTTATGGCCGTTGATAAGACAGCGTGTTGTAACGTCGTCAATGGAACGAGGGTTACGTAATGACCAACAGTCTCGTAATAACCTAAAAACCTCATTTCTTACCCCAATTACCGACTCCATCACTTGTGGGAACGTTTTGTTTAATAGTTGTAGCCCGATGTTCTTTTTCTCACTTTGGTGAGAAGCGAACATTACTAACCCGTAAGCATAGCATGCTTCTTTATGTTGCATGTTAGTCGCTTTTTCTAAATCATGACGTCCTATATTCGGATATATTGAGTCAAAATAATTTCTTAACCCGTTGCGTAAAATAGCATTTGGGTTCCCCACAATATATGCGTCAAAGTAAACACATCGTAACTTATGGGTTTCCCAATGTGATATCCCCCATCTTTCAAACGAAAGTCTCTTATAAACCAAGACATTCTTGGAACGTTCTTCGAATGTATTACAAACTGATTTCGCCGTAAATAGTTGTGCCGAAGAATTCTGACCGACTCTAGACAACATTTCATCAATCATGTCTCCGGGTAGGTCTCTTAAAATATTGGGTTGTCTATCCATTTTGTGTTTTTATACTGTAAAATAGACAAAAGTTAGATTCATATAAAAAAATACTTATTAATACAAGCAATTTTTACATATATCATAAAGCATAAGCACACTATATTACATATATTACACCACACGAATACAACTATCTTATTCCGACTCGCTCGTTTATTCTTCTTCGGTTTTGGTTCGTTTTGCCAAGTTTCTAGGGATATATGATGTTCCCCTAATACGAGCTGTCATTTTCCACAACGGTTTAGAAAAACCTGGTGGTTTAGAGGTTCTCGGGTCATTGTTACAACTTAAGGGCTTCGGGGGTTGACGATACATATAAAGTTCATCGGGGTTGGAATTAGATTTCTCTATTTTTATGCCCTTTCCCTTATTATTTTCTTTTGCCTTTTTAAATTCAGTTGGGGTAATTTCTATAACATCATCGGAATTCTCGTCGGAATCCGATTCATCGGAGAATTGGTAATCCTCCCAATATTTTGCTTCCTTGGCGGAAACACCATTGACCATAATTAACTTTGGTCGGTTGGTTGAGGATTTTCTTCTATTTAACCATTTTATTATTTCCCCCACTGGTTCTATTTCTTCTTCCGGTTCCGATTCTTCTTCCGGTTCCGATTCTTCTTCCGGTTCCGACTCTTCTTCCGGTTCTTCTTCGGGAACTTGTGAATCAGTCCAATATATATTCGACTCTTCGTTATTATTAGGTGAGTCAATGGGATTTGTGCTAGAGGTAGACATCTATCACACAATATCAAACATGTTAAGAGATTAATATATCACATAATATATACATGTTAATAATATATAGTTTCCAACAAAAATGTTAAGCAATCATTTTTAAAGAAAACACGGTCGAAGTCCAGACTCACTAATGCATCCTAACAAACTCGACAAGACACACTAATGCAAATTTTTGGTTCTCTAAGACCAACGCTCGGATACCAACTGAAATGTCCCGTTCTTATTGATTAAAAACGTTCCATATTAATTGATTTCGTTGCGAGGTTTTGACCTCTATATGAGACGTTTTTCAAAGACTGCATTCTTTTTTAAAACAAACCATAACCTTTATTTCATAAATAAAGGTTTAAAAAGCTTTACGTAGATTATCAAATAATGATAATCTAAAATATCCCGTTTACACACGACCATTACATAATGGTTTACAATACAAATATGTTACATCAAAATCAGTTTCTTGAATGCAGTTTTTACACAATATCATATAAACATGGACTCCAAATCTTGTCCTTATTTTAGTATGCAACAGCGGAAGCTCTTAGTATTCACCTGAGAATAAACATGCTTTAAACGTCAACAAAAATGTTGGTGAGTTATAGGTTTAACCTATATATATCAAATCGTAACAATAGACCACAAGATTTCATATTTCAATACACATCCCATACATAGAGATAAAAATCATTCATATGGTGAACACCTGGTAACCGACATTAACAAGATGCATATATAAGAATATCCCCATCATTCCGGGACACCCTTCGGATATGATATAAATTTCGAAGTACTAAAGCATCCGGTACTTTGGATGGGGTTTGTTAGGCCCAATAGATCTATCTTTAGGATTCGCGTCAATTAGGGTGTCTGTTCCCTAATTCTTAGATTACCAGACTTAATAAAAAGGGGCATATTCGATTTCGATAATTCAACCATAGAATGTAGTTTCACGTACTTGTGTCTATTTTGTAAATCATTTATAAAACCTGCATGTATTCTCATCCCAAAAATATTAGATTTTAAAAGTGGGACTATAACTCACTTTCACAGATTTTTACTTCGTCGGGAAGTAAGACTTGGCCACTGGTTGATTCACGAACCTATAACAATATATACATATATATCAAAGTATGTTCAAAATATATTTACAACACTTTTAATATATTTTGATGTTTTAAGTTTATTAAGTCAGCTGTCCTCGTTAGTAACCTAAAACTAGTTGTCCACAGTTAGATGTACAGAAATAAATCGATAAATATTATCTTGAATCAATCCACGACCCAGTGTATACGTATCTCAGTATTGATCACAACTCAAACTATATATATTTTGGAATCAACCTCAACCCTGTATAGCTAACTCCAACATTCACATATAGAGTGTCTATGGTTGTTCCGAAATATATATAGATGTGTCGACATGATAGGTCGAAACATTGTATACGTGTCTATGGTATCTCAAGATTATATAATATACAATACAAGTTGATTAAGTTATGGTTGGAATAGATTTGTTACCAATTTTCACGTAGCTAAAATGAGAAAAATTATCCAATCTTGTTTTACCCATAACTTCTTCATTTTAAATCCGTTTTGAGTGAATCAAATTGCTATGGTTTAATATTGAACTCTATTTTATGAATCTAAACAGAAAAAGTATAGGTTTATAGTCGGAAAAATAAGTTACAAGTCGTTTTTGTAAAGGTAGTCATTTCAGTCGAAAGAACGATGTCTAGATGACCATTTTAGAAAACATACTTTCACTTTGAGTTTAACCATGATTTTTGGATATAGTTTCATGTTCATAATAAAAATCATTTTTCCAGAATAACAACTTTTAAATCAAATTTTATCATAGTTTTTAATTATCCCAACCAAAACAGCCCCCGGTTTTATTACGACGGCGTATATCCAGTTTTATGGTGTTTATCATGTTTCCGGGTTTTAAATAATTAAGTTAGCATATCATATAGATATAGAACATGTGTTTAGTTTATTTTAAAAGTCTAGTTATAAGGATTAACTTTATTTGCGAACAAGTTTAGAATTAACTAAACTATGTTCTAGTGATTACAAGTTTATAACGTTGAATAAGACAGCTTTTTATGTATGAATCGAATGATGTTATGAACATCATTACTACCTCAAGTTCCTTGGATAAACCTACTAGAAATTATAAAAATGTATCTAGCTTCAAAGGATCCTTGGATGGCTTAAAAGTTCTTGAAGCAGAATCATGACACGAAAACAATTTCAAGTAAGATTTCCACTCGAAATAAGATTGTTATAGTAATAGAAATTGAATTAAAGTTTGAATATGATTATTACCTTGTATTAGAAAGATAACCTACTGTAAGTAACAAAGGTTTCTTGATCTTGGATGATTACTTGGAATGGATTTAGAAAACTTGGAAGTAAACTTGCAATCTTGGAAGTATTCTTGATTTTATGAAACTAGAACTTTTGGAATTTATGAAGAACACTTAGAACTTGAAGATAGAACTTGAGAGAGATCAATTAGATGAATAAAATTGAAGAATGAAAGTGTTTGTAGGTGTTTTTGGTCGTTGGTGTATGGATTAGATATAAAGGATATGTAATTTTGTTTTCATGTAAATAAGTCATAAATGATTACTCATATTTTTGTAATTTTATGAGATATTTCATGCTAGTTTCCAAATGATGGTTCCCACATGTATTAGGTGACTCACATGGGCTGCTAAGAGCTGATCATTGCAGTGTATATACTAATGGTACATACATCTAAAAGCTGTGTATTGTACGAGTACGAATACGGGTGCATACGAGTAGAATTGTTGATGAAACTGAACGAGGATGTAATTGTAAGCATTTTTGTTAAGTAGAAGTATTTTGATAAGTGTCTTGAAGTCTTTCAAAAATGTATGAATACATATTAAAACACTACATGTATATACATTTTAACTGAGTCGTTAAGTCATCGTTAGTCGTTACATGTAAATGTTGTTTTGAAACCTTTAGGTTAACGATCTTATTGAACGTTGTTAACCCATTGTTTATTATAACAAATGAGATGTTAAATTGTTATATTATCATGATATTATGATATATAATATATCTTAGTATGATGTATATACAGTTAAATGTCGTTACAACGATAATCGTTACATATATGTCTCGTTTCAAAATCATTAAGTTAGTAGTCTTATTTTTACATATGTAGTTCATTGTTAATACACTTAATAATATATTTACTTATCATTTAACATAATTAACCAAGTGTATCAATATCTTAATATGATTCATATGTACCTAGTAAGACGTTGTTATAACGATAATCGTTATATATATCGTTTTCGAGTTTCTTAAATTAATAGTCTCATTTTTATGTATATAACTCATTGTTAAAATACCTAATGAGATACATACTTATAATAAAATCATGTTAACTATATATATAACCATATATATGTCATCGTATAGTTTTTACAAGTTTTAACGTTCGTGAATCACTGGTCAACTTGGGTGGTCATTTGTCTATATGAAACTTATTCTAATTAATCAAGTCTTAATAAGTTTGATTGCTTAACATGTTGGAAACACTTAATCATGTAAATATCAATTTCATTTAATATATATAAACATGGAAAAGTTTGGGTCACTACATAATCCATATACCAACGACCAAAAATACCTAAAACCACTTTCATTCTTCAATTTTCTTCATCTAATTGATCTCTCTCAAGTTCTATCTTCAAGTTCTAAGTGTTCTTCATAAATTTTATAAGTTCTAGTTTCATAAAATCAAGAATACTTCCAAGTTTGCTAGCTTACTTCCAATCTTGTAAAGTGATCATCCAACCTTAAGAAATCTTTTTCTTATTTACAGTAAGATATCTTTCTAATATAAGGTAATACTCATATTCAAACTTTGATTCAATTTCTATAACTATAACAATCTTATTTCGAGTGGAAATCTTACTTGAACTTGTTTTCGTGTCATGATTCTGCTTCAAGAACTTTCAAGCCATCCAAAGATCTTTTGAAGCTAGATCTATTTTTTTTTTCATTTCCAGTAGGTTTATCTACAAAACCTAAGGTAGTAATGATGTTCATAACATCATTCGATTCATACATATAAAGCTATCTTATTCGAAGGTTTAAACTTGTAATCACTAGAACATAGTTTAGTTAATTCTAAACTTGTTCGCAAATAAAAGTTAATCCTTCTAACTTGACTCTTAAAATCAACTAAACACATGTTCTATATCTATATGATATGCTAACTTAATGATTTAAAACCTGAAAACACGAAATACACCGTAAAATCGGATATACGCCGTCGTAGTAACACCGCGGGCTGTTTTGGGTTAGTTAATTAAAAATTATGATAAACTTTGATTTAAAAGTTGTTCTTATGGGAAAATTATTTTTCTTATGAACATGAAACTATATCTAAAAATCATGGTTAAACTCAAAGTGGAAGTATGTTTTTCAAAATCGTCATCTAGACGTCGTTCTTTCGACTGAAATGACTACCTTTACAAAACTGACTTGTAATCTGTATTTTTGACTATAAACTTATACTTTTTTTGTATATATTCTTAAACTTAAGTTCAATATGAAACCATATCAATTGAATTCACTCAAAACGGATTTAAAACGAAGAAGTTACGGGTAAAACAAGATTGAATATTTTTACTTGTTGTAGCTACGTGAAAATTGGTAACAAATCTATATTAATCATATCCTAGCTAACTTATATTGTATAATACACATATTCTAATATATTATGTAATCTTGGGATACCATAGACACATATGCAAATGTTTTGACATATCATATCGACCCATCTATATATATTATTTGGAACAACCATAGACACTCTATATGCAGTAATGTTGGAGTTAGCTATACAGGGTTGAGGTTGATTCCAAAATATATATATACTTTGAGTTGTGATCTAGCCTGAGACGTGTATACACTGGGTCGTAGATTGGGTCAAGATAATATATATTAATTTATTTTCTGTACATCTGTGATGACCCGGAAATTTCTGACCAAATTTAAACTTAATCTTTAACGTTTCCGACACGATAAGCAAAGTCTATGAATTTGAATCTCAAAATTTTAAACTATTCAAATACCTTTCGATTGTTCTCAACGATTCGCGAACAATTATATGTAATTAGATATACATACTATAACTTGGAAACGTAACAAAGTGTTATGAAAATGATATTGTGCATTAACCTTATTGGTTTGATTATCTGATTGATATATTTAACTACGGAGTTAAAAGATTATGCCAAACGATTGAATTAAAAGATATTTACTAAGTCTTTTAATGATTACGATGTTGTTACGGGTCTCTGTTGTGAGGTTCACGCTGATTTGAGAAATCGTTCATTCTTAACGATATTCAGAAAATATGGTAAAGTGTTTGTTTAAATAACGTAATCTAGATGACACAAAAATAAGGAATATTAACTGTTGGAATTGGATATATGAATAACTTGTGACGTATATTTAAAACGTGTTTATAAATATTAATTTGGTTACAAAACGTTTTGATTTAAAAACAATATTATTAAAAATACTTCGTTAGATAACGAGCCATTGATTTATAGAAGTAAATGACCAAAACACTCGAGAGTTTAAGATATATTTCGAGTGATATAGTTTAGGGATAATTTAAGGCTATATTTTAACAAAAATACGTGTCACGAAATGTAAAATACAAGTTTTCTCAGTGTACGAAGGGACACTCGAAAAACCGGAACCGGAACATAAGTCGCGTGATGACGTACAACTTATCGGAAAAAAAATTACAAGTCAACTATGCACATGAATTTAATATAATATATAATTAATTATATAAATTATATATATTATATATATAATTAAATATTATGTCGACAAACAAGAAAACAAAAGTTTGTGAGCTGGATCAGAGGGCCATGCGATCGTATGGAAAATAGGCACAAAACCCATGCGATCGCATGGGGGTCAGAATCAGGAATTATTCTATAAATAGCCCAGGTTTCTGCCGAACTCTTTACCCACTTTCTCTCAATCTCTCTCTGTTATACATAAATATATATTATTATTTATTATTATTATTATTATTATTATTATTATTATTATTATTATTATTATTATTATTATTATTATTATTATTATTATTAAGATTAATATTATTATTAATCTTATTATTTTAGTATTGATATTATTATTAATAATATTATACATAAAATATTACGACGTGAGTAGGTTCGGGTTATTTCAAACCAAGTTTTCAAATGAGTCAAAGCTAAGGAAACTATGGGTTATTACTAAGGAGGTTATGGGTATTGTTCGAGGGTATTGCTCGTGAGTCAAACTAGTGTTTATCATCTTCGTTGCGTCTACGTACTTTCCCTACAATATTGAATCTCAATATTGATACGTAAGTACTTATATTTTATCCTTTATAAATTAATAGTGTATACATGTCTAGTGCTCGAGTATATATATTTATACATGCTTGTATGCTAAATTTCATCGATAAACAGTTTATAATGAATCACGAATTAAATACATATATTACTGGTAAAAGGTATATGATATACATGTTTTTGGAAAGCTGGCGAAAAATCAATAACTTTTCATTTAGATATCGAATAGTTTTGATGAACGGATTAAAAGATATGATCAACTAAATTATGTTTGACGTTAAATGAAATTGCTTTTGAATCTGCAATTGAGATTTAAACAACTTGTTTACAAGATTGATAAAATGGATTTTTAAATATTACCAGCCGAGTAAATGAATCCTTAAATAAGGTACGTCTCGTTTTGTTGAACTATTGTCAAAATTGACTTTTTGAAACGACTTTGGATAACTTTTGTATGTCGATCTCGAGCATTAGGATTGTGATACACTATGACCAGACCTAACTTGATAGACATTTATTGACCAACCTATGTTCTCTAGGTTGAGATCTACGATTATTTGATATTCTGAGTTTCGATCACATTACGATGAACAACTTTATATGCTGCTAAGGTGAGTTTCATAAGATCCCTTTTACTCTCTACATTTTTGGGCTGAGAATACATGCAAATGCTTTATTAACCGATATACAATATTTATATGTGTGAGTTTCATAAGATCCCTTTTACTCTCTACATTTTTGGGCTGAGAATACATGCAAATGCTTTATTAACCGATATACAATATTTATATGTGTGAGTTTCATTGATCCCTTTTAATTGCTTTTGCAATATATATTTTTGGGCTGAGAATACATGCAATTTATTTTAAACGCAATGGATACAAGTACATACTAAATTCTACACCGAGTTTGAACCAAAAATCCCTTAGCTTTGGTAACTAGTAACTGTCGGTTATAAGAACCGATGAGCGCGAATAGAGATATATGGATCCATAGGGTTTGACATCCCCGTCTGTTCCAGGTATAGAAAGAAACTCTAGCCTGAACTATAAAACAGACGTATACTATTTGAAGTTAGTACACGTTGGATTGCGTGTATTGTACATGTTGGTTGCATGTTAAACGAGGGGTACTTATTATAGACGTTAAGGCTTGGTTACCAGGGTGCTCATTCTTGTAGAACATTTTGATAAACGTTTCTGGATGAAACAACTGAAATCTTGTGATCCATTTTTATATATAGATTATGCGAAATACTAAAACTATGAACTCACCAACCTTTGTGTTGACACTTGTTAGCATGTTTATTCTCAGGTTCCCTAGAAGTCTTCCGCTGTTTGCTTATATGATATACAAGCTATGTGCATGGAGTCTTACATGGCATATTTTTCAAGAAAATGTTGCATTCACCAATTCATCACCATGTACCTTATTTTGACTGCATTGTCAACGAAAGCACTATTGTAAACTATTATATACGGTGATTGTCTATATGTAGAAATCATCAGATGTCGAAAACCTTTGATTTAAATATACATTTATGGTGTGCCTTTTCAAAAGAATGTAATGTTTACAAAATGTATCATATAGAGGTCAAATACCTCGTAATGAAATCAATGAATGACGTGTTAGTCCATATGGATTTGGAGTGATCGTCACAGTTGGTATCAGAGCGTTGGTCCTAGTGAACCAGGTCTTGCATGAGTTTGTCTAACTGATAGTTGTTAGGATGCTTTAGTAAGTCTGGACTTCGACTGTGTCTGCATGTCAAAAGTTTTGCTTATCATTCCTTGTCGGAAATTACTTGTCTATCATCTCAAGTCTAAACACGTGTTACTGCATTGATTGCATGAATAGTGTATAGACGAATCATATCCTATCATATCTACTATAGTGGATCTTATTTGGCGTTTTTCGAAATTCCCTCCGTAAATTACGGAATCCTTTTACTATATATACGTATGCGAGAAGACGAAGGTATCATCCAGTATTCAACCCTCAATTCATATCGAGAATCATTTCATAACTTTCAGTGATCGCGTAAGATGGCCTCTTCGAATAGACCAAGTCCCTCCAACTCCGAAGACAGCGTGACGGGACCACACCGACCGATCAACTACCGTGATTTCTTTAGAAAATGGGGATGGGTACGCGAAATACTTACCCTATGGAGAAATGAAGAAGGTACTCCATACCACGAGCCAAACTTACCGCCTAACGTCGGAGTACTCGATCCGCTTACCGGGGAACCTGTTCGCAACACCGTTTATACTCTTTTTGCGAGAATTTTTCATCTTAAAGCTACCATTAACGGAACTAGAAAAGATATCCGACCTCTACCTCACACCGATAATCAACCAGGGTTAGTAGAAGAAGTTAAAGAACTTCGAGCTCGAGTGTTAACTTTTGTAACACCCGAATATTTTATACGCGAGAAATGGATATATACATATATATATATGTATATACATGGGCATGGAGATATTAAAGTATGTATAGATATACCTTTATGGTTTGGGTTGCGTGAAAATGCACGTATATATATTAGAACGAGAAGTACGCGGAGTACTTAGTGTACATTGCATGTATGTATAAGTGTATATATGGGTAAAAGGTGATGGATACGCATGCATGCAAGGGTTGTTGGTTTAGGTTCACTTTGGGGTTTCCTAGAAGGGTTTACTTGCGTTAACAAGTCGGGATTAGAGCGTACGAGTGGAACAATGAGACAAGGGTTCGTTTAGACAAAAATGGTAGCAAAACAGCTTATTGTCGCGCCGCGACAGAGGCCGTCGCGCCGCGAGAAATCAAGCAAAGATGGGACAGAAGAGGGCTCAAACAGAAGTACCAGTTGCAGTACATTGTCGCGCCGCGACAATTAGGGCCGCGCCGCGTCCAGTCTGGGTTCAGACCCGATTTCCAGCTTTTAAAAGGGTGTGTTCAGGGGTAAATCCGTCTTTTCACGTGTGGATCAGATTATAGACTCAAACCTCATCCACTCATCTCATTTAATCATTTTCTTTTTCATTTTTCCTTCCACTTTTCTCTCAAAACATAAAACCCCATTTGATTCAAAGTGTGATTTGGAAGGGAAGAAGTGGGATTCAATCTTTGGCGTAGTTGGAAAGTGTGTTCTCCTCGTTCTTGGCTACGTGGTGATACTAGTGGTAAGCTCTAACTCCGAAATTCGTTTTTGTGTTCATCATTCAATTTTAGGGCTTTTGATTGTATGATTCTTAGATGAAACCCATTTAGTTGTTAATTGGAGATTAACACCAATACTCGGGTTTATTGTGATTATTGGCGGGTTTTGGGTTTGGTGTGCAAGTTTGAGTTTAAAGGACTTGTTAATGGTGTTTAATCACTAGTGTTAGTGATTATTGAGGTTTTGGTGTTAATTAGGGTTCTTGAAGTTGACTAATTTTGACTAGAGTCAAAATTAGGGTTTTATGATGATTTTAACCCGATTGTGGATTAAGCGAGGTTTATGAACTTAAAATGGATTAAGTTGAAGTGTTAAACCGATTCCAATGTGTTTTGGTGTTAAAACTTGTAAAGGACGAGATTTTGGTCTTAATGGGTCAAAACTAGGGTTTTGGTGTCAAAATGGGCAAGACACGTGTTTAACACTCGTGTTCGAGTTTAATTGGCATATTAGGACCATTATCACTTGTGTTAGTGATTATTGGTTAAGTTTGGGTGCGGTTTGTACTTGGAAGTGCATTTGGGTCGAGTTTGCACTAAGTGTCGAATTGGGTTGGTTTGTAAATCCAATCTAATTGTGTTGTGATATTTATGATAATGGAATAGGTACTTTCCATTGACGTGTTGCGGATTACTTGGAAGCTTTTCTCAAGACTTCAAGGTGAGTGTTAATATCCTATGTGCATATGTATGTGTAGGATGGGTGCGGGTCGGGTGAAGTGATTCTCGATTATAGAGCTCACTTCACATATAGGTGGATTTGATGGACTTGTGTATAGGTCCAATTGGCACGGTTGTGCGTATTGGTTGGCCACCTTTAGCGAGGTACACGTTTGTGTGCATGTTATCACACGTGGTTGTGATTTGGATGTTATAACCCAATGGCGAAGGGTTGAGATGGTTGAGATGTGTATGGCCCCGACGTGGTGGATTTTATAATCCCGTGACCGTGGGTCTTGGTGTTGAGAAATGAATCTCGGGTAGTGCGGATTCATGATGACTTGGGTTGTTCGGTCATCTTACTACGGAGGTAGTGAATCTCGGGTAGTGCGGATTCATGATGACTCGGGTTGTTCGGTCATCTTATGGTTGAGAAGTGAATTTCGGGTTGTGCGAATTCACTAAGGCTCGGGTTGTTCGGCCAATGTTAGTATGATTAAGGTTAAGGGGTTAACCTTGTGTATTATTATTATTGTATTATATTAATGTATTGTTGTGTTGTAGCTAGCCCTCCGGGTGTAGCTATTTGGCGTTGTTCGCATCGTTGATGGTGAACTTGTATATTATTGTTGTTGTATCTTAGCTCGTGCTTAGTGTTGTATGGTACGCCTAGACTAGCTTACTTTATTGCTTGGACGTTCGGTATGCGGTATTTGTTATTGTTTGGCGTGTCCATTTTATACATATATATGTATGTAGTATGTTAGCATTCACTAAGCGTTAGCTTACCCTCTCGTTGTTGACATTTTTTACAGATTGCATGTTTGGCGGTTCGGGTGAGCTTGGGATTAGAGATCTTTGCTAGGTTGCTTAGAAGATCTTGCTTTTGTACTTGATTAGGGTTTGGGTAGCGTTGTCCCAAATCACCATGCTCGGTTTATGACTTCGTTAATGTATCGTTGCATTAAAGGGTTTAAAATATTAATGTTGTTTTGAGTTATTAAACTTATTATTGTGTTAAGGACGTTTTGGAAATAATAATGGGACCTAATGTATGAATTATAACGTATTAAAAGGAAAAAAAAAATTTTATGGGTCGGATTTTAATGCGGGTTGGGTTGTTACAAGTGGTATCAGAGCATGGTCTAAGGGATTTAGGCGACTTGAGATAGGTGCCTAGACTTAGACTTTTGTGTATGCTTATTTGCTGCGGGATTTGTAGGAAAGCGGGACGGACGGGAACTTGGTTAGTGCCTTAGCGTGTAGGTGAACTAACTAGCATTTTGGTTTGTGTTGTGATGTTATTCCTTGCGTATGTTATATGTGTAGGAATTTTGTTGTGTTGATTATTATCATCGAACGAGGCGGTCGTTGTACTAACGAGTCGATACGGCGTGCGTGCGTAATAAGAACTTGCAGACCTTATTACGGGTGCAAATCGTGTCTAACGAGTGATGTACGACGAGTGCTTAGCAAGATGGGTCGGGGTTGTGCGTGTTTACTCATACGTTCGTGATCTAATCATTTTGCATTCCTTAGAATGGCGACGGGAAGTGGGATCGATACGAACGACGCGGAGTTTAACGCTAGAGTTGCGGCCGCCGTTGCGGAGCAAATGCGTGGGTTGGAAGAAAGAATGGAAAGGAAGTATTCCGAACTTCAATGTAGTAGTGAAATGGAGCGTTATCTTAAAAGCTTCATGAGGACTAAACCCCCGATGTATGACGGAAAACCGGATCCTTTGGTAAGCACAACTTGGATTTCGGATGTCGAAGGGTGTTTTCGTACTATGGATTGCCCTCCCGAGAGGAAGACGAGACTCGCTACGAGTTTGTTGCGGGGTAGGGCAAGGGATTGGTTGGATGGTAAGATTGATCTTGTCGGTGTTGAGACGTTTATGGCCTTATCGTGGGATGAGTTTAAGGAGGACTTCTTTGAGGAGTTCCGGACTTCGGCCGATTTGTGGGAATTGCGCAATGAATTGCGAAATTTGCGACAAGGATCTATGGATTTGAGTACTCTTAAGGCGACCTTTATGGCAAAACCTCGTTTTTGTCCGGAGTATTTGGGGAATGATCGATTGTTAATGGGGGATTTCTATCGGACCTTGAATGATGACTTGAAGAGTAAGATTAGCCGGGGCTACGCGAAATCGTTTGCTGAATTGTTCGCCGTGGCTAGAGGTTTCGAGTCTTATACGCGATCAAAGGTGGGTGAACCTTCAAGTGAAAGGAGGGTTGTTTCTTATGGTGCTCCGAGTAAGAGGACTAAGGGTCCGAGTGCGAGTACGAGTGATGTGGTAAAAGGCGCGACGGATTCTCGTGCGCCTAGGTGTTTCAATTGTGGTGTTAGGGGCCACAAGTTGTGGGAATGCACAATGCCGAGAAGTGATAACGGAATGTGCTACTATTGTCATAAAGAGGGACATCGCAAGCCGGATTGTCCCGAGTTGGCGGCGGCGAATGCCGCAAGGAGACGCTGAGGTACGTTCGATTTAATAAATATGTCTTTTGAATATTTGTTAATGTGGCGTTTATGTTTGGATTTGTTAAATGCATGGTGTCGTGCATGTTATTGTTAAGGGTGACGTTCCTAATGAAAGTACCCTGTGCCGATGTTTGATTTTTGGGACGAAGGGCGTAAGGCTTGGTGCAACCAAGCATTCCTTAGTATTTGGGAAGTGTTTCTACCAAGCCACGGAAATGGTTTTGGTGTTCGATTGTTAAGCGCGCGTTCTCTAGTGTGTTGAAGATGATGAACCATGGGGTTCGTCGGGTGATTTAAAACCCGAGAGATCGAGTGTTTAAAATCTCGATGTGTGTTGGTAATGGAGTCTTTATGACGCGACATTAGGTGCCTCTTTTATACCTACTAGCGTGGTGTCGACTCCGATTGTGTTGTGGTTACATTGTACTTAGGGCACCGGGAGAAACCCGTAGGTACATGAGTGACTAGGTGAAACTTGACAAACTAAAGCAATTGGATAATTGCGAGGGTATGGTTTGTGTAATCGTGGTACACTTTTCGTTCGAAGTGTTTAAGGATTGATTGAAATCCTTCGTATGCTCAAGGTCGGAGCAAGTTGTGGTGATGGGTCGTGTGTACCCAATTGTTGGTGAAGTCTACCTTTGGTAGCATTGTACGAGTGTACAAGTTGTGATATAGGAATGTGGTTCCAAGTGGGGGAGTCGCACTCCCGCACGAGGAAGTTTTAGTGTGATATTTCGGATGATACTTTTGGTAGATCCGGAAATCTTGTCGAGACCTAGTTTTGGTCGATTTGTGGTAGAGTACGATTTCGGATAAATTGTACTCATGGTTTGGATTGGAATTACCACCGAGGTGGTAATGTGATAAATCTCGTTAAGAGATAATGGTCGTGTTTGGTGAGCAAGGTGAAATCCCTCGGTTAAGGGATGTGTGTGAGTTGGATTCTCTTACAGAGAAGTATGGTTTTGTGCCTATGTTTGATATAGGTGGCTTCTTGCTTGAGTATGGTGAATGGTTAGTGTTATCCGTTAGGATTCACTATGGCGTAGCAGAGCGCGATGTTACGCTACTCGTCGTTCGAGGCCAAAAAGGGCGTTGATTGATGAAGCATGACTTTCGGAGTCCGCTGACTTCATCATGGTATTGTGATTAATGAAGCATGACCTTCGGGGTCCGCTGACTTCATTATGGTACGGTTGAGTGATGGAGCATGATCTTTAGGGTCCGCTGACTTCATCACGGGAGTACATGATCGGTGAAGCATGATCTTCGGGTCCGCTGACTTCATCCGGTATTGAGATTGGTGGAGCATGACCTTCGGGGTCCGCTGACTTCATCAAGAGTGTTGTGTTGTGGGACGTGAATATCGGGTTGTTCGTATTCACAATATTTCGGGTTGTACGATTGTCCCTGTTGGTTGGGCTCATAGTTTGAGGTAGTGAATGTCGGGTAGTTCGGATTCACTAAGGCTCGGGTTGTACGACCATCCTCGGTTATACTATGTGGCGGTGGTAGTGAATATCGGTTTGCGCGTATTCACGAGGACTCGGGTTGTGCGGTCATTTCGTTATGAGATATATGGATTGGGTTGGTGGATTTCGGGTTATGCGAATTCACTAAGGTTCGGGTTGTTTCGACCATCCTCCATATGTGTTTTGGCTCGGGTTGTTTCGGCCATGTTGAGTTGTGAACTATCGGTTGTTGTATACGCCGATGGTGGGGTCGCGAGGACCATGTTGTGTGATTAGTGATGCGATAGCCGTGTTTCGCTCACATGTTGGTTACGGGTGTGACGATGGTTGATTTCGTACACCTTGGGATTTGTGTTTCCATAGTCGTTTGGACACTACCGGTTTTAGCCGTGTGATCATGATGTTACGGTAGTTGCGTATTGGTCGTATTGCGCACTACAAGGGATGTTTCACGATTGGTGATATCCGTAAGGATTCGTTTGGTTCGGTCTTCATTGTTTCGGGTTGTAGACCCTAGGTTGAGGCTTGGTTGCCTTTAGTGTTGTACTCGGTAATAGTACACTAAGGAATTAATATCTCGGTATGAGATTGGTTGAGTTTCCCGATGTTGGGGAAATGAGCATGGTTTTAGTGCTCGGATTGTGAACTTGAGAAATCGCGAGTGACGATTTAGTTGTAAAAGGCAATTCGTTGGAAAGAATTGCTTAGGAAAGTCGGATTGGGACTTAAGTCGAGGACCGTGAGGTGAGGTCCATTTGGTTAAGCGATGAGGATCACGAGGACGTGATCGAGCTTAAGTGGGGGAGAGTTGTAACACCCGAATATTTTATACGCGAGAAATGGATATATACATATATATATGTATATACATGGGCATGGAGATATTAAAGTATGTATAGATATACCTTTATGGTTTGGGTTGCGTGAAAATGCACGTATATATATTAGAACGAGAAGTACGCGGAGTACTTAGTGTACATTGCATGTATGTATAAGTGTATATATGGGTAAAAGGTGATGGATACGCATGCATGCAAGGGTTGTTGGTTTAGGTTCACTTTGGGGTTTCCTAGAAGGGTTTACTTGCGTTAACAAGTCGGGATTAGAGCGTACGAGTGGAACAATGAGACAAGGGTTCGTTTAGACAAAAATGGTAGCAAAACAGCTTATTGTCGCGCCGCGACAGAGGCCGTCGCGCCGCGAGAAATCAAGCAAAGATGGGACAGAAGAGGGCTCAAACAGAAGTACCAGTTGCAGTACATTGTCGCGCCGCGACAATTAGGGCCGCGCCGCGACCAGTCTGGGTTCAGACCCGATTTCCAGCTTTTAAAAGGGTGTGTTCAGGGGTAAATCCGTCTTTTCACGTGTGGATCAGATTATAGACTCAAACCTCATCCACTCATCTCATTTAATCATTTTCTTTTTCATTTTTCCTTCCACTTTTCTCTCAAAACATAAAACCCCATTTGATTCAAAGTGTGATTTGGAAGGGAAGAAGTGGGATTCAATCTTTGGCGTAGTTGGAAAGTGTGTTCTCCTCGTTCTTGGCTACGTGGTGATACTAGTGGTAAGCTCTAACTCCGAAATTCGTTTTTGTGTTCATCATTCAATTTTAGGGCTTTTGATTGTATGATTCTTAGATGAAACCCATTTAGTTGTTAATTGGAGATTAACACCAATACTCGGGTTTATTGTGATTATTGGCGGGTTTTGGGTTTGGTGTGCAAGTTTGAGTTTAAAGGACTTGTTAATGGTGTTTAATCACTAGTGTTAGTGATTATTGAGGTTTTGGTGTTAATTAGGGTTCTTGAAGTTGACTAATTTTGACTAGAGTCAAAATTAGGGTTTTATGATGATTTTGACCCGATTGTGGATTAAGCGAGGTTTATGAACTTAAAATGGATTAAGTTGAAGTGTTAAACCGATTCCAATGTGTTTTGGTGTTAAAACTTGTAAAGGACGAGATTTTGGTCTTAATGGGTCAAAACTAGGGTTTTGGTGTCAAAATGGGCAAGACACGTGTTTAACACTCGTGTTCGAGTTTAATTGGCATATTAGGACCATTATCACTTGTGTTAGTGATTATTGGTTAAGTTTGGGTGCGGTTTGTACTTGGAAGTGCATTTGGGTCGAGTTTGCACTAAGTGTCGAATTGGGTTGGTTTGTAAATCCAATCTAATTGTGTTGTGATATTTATGATAATGGAATAGGTACTTTCCATTGACGTGTTGCGGATTACTTGGAAGCTTTTCTCAAGACTTCAAGGTGAGTGTTAATATCCTATGTGCATATGTATGTGTAGGATGGGTGCGGGTCGGGTGAAGTGATTCTCGATTATAGAGCTCACTTCACATATAGGTGGATTTGATGGACTTGTGTATAGGTCCAATTGGCACGGTTGTGCGTATTGGTTGGCCACCTTTGGCGAGGTACACGTTTGTGTGCATGTTATCACACGTGGTTGTGATTTGGATGTTATAACCCAATGGCGAAGGGTTGAGATGGTTGAGATGTGTATGGCCCCGACGTGGTGGATTTTATAATCCCGTGACCGTGGGTCTTGGTGTTGAGAAATGAATCTCGGGTAGTGCGGATTCATGATGACTTGGGTTGTTCGGTCATCTTACTACGGAGGTAGTGAATCTCGGGTAGTGCGGATTCATGATGACTCGGGTTGTTCGGTCATCTTATGGTTGAGAAGTGAATTTCGGGTTGTGCGAATTCACTAAGGCTCGGGTTGTTCGGCCAATGTTAGTATGATTAAGGTTAAGGGGTTAACCTTGTATATTATTATTATTGTATTATATTAATGTATTGTTGTGTTGTAGCTAGCCCTCCGGGTGTAGCTATTTGGCGTTGTTCGCATCGTTGATGGTGAACTTGTATATTATTGTTGTTGTATCTTAGCTCGTGCTTAGTGTTGTATGGTACACCTAGACTAGCTTACTTTATTGCTTGGACGTTCGGTATGCGGTATTTGTTATTGTTTGGCGTGTCCATTTTATACATATATATGTATGTAGTATGTTAGCATTCACTAAGCGTTAGCTTACCCTCTCGTTGTTGACATTTTTTACAGATTGCATGTTTGGCGGTTCGGGTGAGCTTGGGATTAGAGATCTTTGCTAGGTTGCTTAGAAGATCTTGCTTTTGTACTTGATTAGGGTTTGGGTAGCGTTGTCCCAAATCACCATGCTCGGTTTATGACTTCGTTAATGTATCGTTGCATTAAAGGGTTTAAAATATTAATGTTGTTTTGAGTTATTAAACTTATTATTGTGTTAAGGACGTTTTGGAAATAATAATGGGACCTAATGTATGAATTATAACGTATTAAAAGGAAAAAAAAAAATTTATGGGTCGGATTTTAATGCGGGTTGGGTTGTTACAACTTTAGAGAGCACTGTACACAATTTACAAACACCAGCAGTATCACCAACACCAGTAACATCACCATCCTTAGCACCAACAGCACTAGTACCACTAACAACAACTCCAACAGTAACATTACCACCACCAACAACATCCACATCACACGCCTCAACATCACGATCTGTACCACGGATATCACCATCATACGCACCATAGATACCAAGGAGTATCAACGACAATAAACGATGATTTATTGATTCATAACTTCATCGGAGAAACATTCTACGGCGATTATGTAATTTCTAAAGTTTAAAGATTATCTATTCTAACCCTAGCCATAAATCAGATAGAGTAGAAACTCTGATCAGAATGGTGTATGATTTACAAGCTAGACTTGTTATATCACAACATCAATAGTACCCTTAGCTTCACCAACACAGTAAGTGCTGTCAACATCGTTAGAATCAACAGCACCTCTAACATCACAAGCTCCGTCAGTTCAAGAATTACCGTGGACATCATTACGAATCAATAACGCGTATATTGAATCAATGAGTTATGAAATAATAACTCATTCCCTCCGAAGAATTTATATGTATATCTTATATATATAAATTTTAAACCCTAATAAATCTTTCTGTACTAAGCTATTATGTATGGAACTTAACTACTCGGTTAATTCATATTACTAATATGCTATGATGTACAACCTTCGTTAACTACAATCTCTATTTCAATTCAATGAATTTCGTTTCATAATAAACCAAGTGTATTATTCAATAACATGGTTGATTTTACACTTTCATCTTCGATGCACTCGAAACTTTCTAGAAGACATCATTTGTACCTTGTGAAGTTAGCAAGAATTCCACGAATACCAACATCCTTTATTGAGGAATATCAATAAGAATAAATAATGAAGTATTGATTTCATTAGTGAAATACTCCGTGAAGATTATGCAATCTCTAATGTTTTAGAGATTATTCATTTCTAATTCAAGCCAAAAATCAAATGAGCTTAATATGATATTAACTCATTAAATCTGTATTACATCTGAAGAAAATATACATACATATATTTTCATAAAGACTGTAATGAAAATTCTTTTGTACAAAATATTAATTGTGAAATCTTTAACGGGTAGGTAATACTCGGGAAATATATAAGTTCACAATTAATATGTTAGATTGTACATTCTTTAACTTTTATTCACAAATCTATTAATCATGCTCACAATGATACCCAATCATCACATACAAATTCAATTACACATTCTAATATTGACGGATCAGAATCCAATTCATAACTCTGAACCGGTGACATCATTCTTAGATCTCTACATCTTTCAAAGCTATACTTTGACTTCAAAACCATGCAAGATCCTTTAGCGTTGTTTTTACCGAAAATAATCTTGCAATTCCTTTTCAAAGTATCCAGTATTATCAACCATTCAACCAGTCAATGACGACCTTTCAGACCGGTAACTTTGGCATATACGTTTTTGTTACCGGGAACCTTTCATGTTCCACCACATTAGCAGTAAATTTACCAACAACTTCATTTATCCTTGACCTTCCGAAAAATCCTTATACTCATTGAAACCCTATCATGTACTCATCCACATCCTGTAACGAGAATTGCCATACGAATTATCGGCAATTAGCAATCAGTATTTTGAAATCTTGCAGCACGTCTACGCCAACAGTTATATATATACATATAATATCTATCTCATGGACGTACATACTTCGAATGTGAAGTTTCTGAAAAACACCCCAAACTACGAAACTAGTTCTCCGAATTTTGGAAAAATGTTGATGAAGCAGCAAAAACTGTAAACGAGCTTAACAGTCAAAAGTTTGATGATAAAGAATGGTATGGTGGTAAAGCTGAGAAAAGGAGAAGGTTTAGAACTGGAAAACAGATTGAGCAAAGTATGAAGGAGGCTGTGGATAAATCACAAAGACTGAACCTGCCTTCAAAGAATACAAATGATTCAGTGTCTACTGAAATCCTTAGCAAATACCTTACTCCTTACTCTAAAACCGTTACGGACAATATTCTTCATCATCATCATTATCTTAAATATTCTAAGATATCATCGTTTCTTTCATTATAAATATCCTCAATATTTCTGAAGATAATTTCGTAACCATCTGAAATTATTCATTCCTTCAGGCTATCTGTGTTACATCATAAAAGAAACTGTGTTAGTTTCTAAATTCTGCAAAATTCAAGTTTAAAATATGAATGTTTTGAAGTAGTATTGGGAACTGAAGCATGAATTAGTATAATATAATGACGTCAGGCCAACGTGATTATATTACAGTAAGTCATGCTGAGTTTCTAATGGAACGTGATGAAGGTTCACAGATCCCACCCTCATCATGAACCATGTTACATAACTCTTTCATTCTATTTAATCTCTAAAGTTATCAAGAAAACATATTTCTTGATGATTCAGTCTTTTCCGGATATTCTAGTAATTTGACAAATTAAGATCGTGCCATTACAATTTCTTTCTTAGAACATTAGTTATGTTCATCTCAAAACATCATACCTACGAATTCTGGACCATTATTCGCTTGACTTAAAGTCGGGAAGAGAAAACGAAAGCATGAAGCTCCGAAATATAAAGGAGAATATAAGCCCGATAACAACCACGAAATTTACAAACCGTGTATATCAATGTGTATAGCGATATAAAGAAACGGGAGAATGAAAAACACTATAACCCCAAGGTAATGGTAGAAGAAAGTAACTTCCTCTGGTGGTAGATGAAAAAGAAGAATGACGGATATGAAAGTTAGGAGTATATCAAGAATCAGAACTGGATGAAGCATTTCACAATCTTTTGGAAGTATGAAATGAGAAAGAAAATGTAGGAGTGGTGAAAATAATGAAACGGAAGTGGTCAATTTATAGCGAAATATCAGACATTGCAATCGAGGCAGATTACGCAAAACAAAATCTCCTTAATTCCCGAAGAACCAAATCTTATTTAGATTATGAATATTTTCTATTCCTTAAATTCCGGAAATCAATCATTACTACATCAAAAGTTAAGACGAATCTCTATTCCTTCAAATTCACTATTATACGATAACTTCTCTCATACGCTTCGAGTAATCGGATTGTTATATCCATATTATTCAACGGTGATAAAACTCTATTTATAGACTCATATACGTCATGAAAGCATTTTTATTGTTAGCCATGACGACCTCACTCAAATTTCGGGACGAAATTTCTTTAACGGGGGGATACTGTGATGACCCGGAAATTTCTGACCAAATTTAAACTTAATCTTTAACGTTTCCGACACGATAAGCAAAGTCTATGAATTTGAATCTCAAAATTTTAAACTATTCAAATACCTTTCGATTGTTCTCAACGATTCGCGAACAATTATATGTAATTAGATATACATACTATAACTTGGAAACGTAACAAAGTGTTATGAAAATGATACTGTGCATTAACCTTATTGGTTTGATTATCTGATTGATATATTTAACTACGGAGTTAAAAGATTATGCCAAACGATTGAATTAAAAGATATTTACTAAGTCTTTTAATGATTACGATGTTGTTACGGGTCTCTGTTGTGAGGTTCACGCTGATTTGAGAAATCGTTCATTCTTAACGATATTCAGAAAATATGGTAAAGTGTTTGTTTAAATAACGTAATCTAGACGACACAAAAATAAGGAATATTAACTGTTGGAATTGGATATATGAATAACTTGTGACGTATATTTAAAACGTGTTTATAAATATTAATTTGGTTACAAAACGTTTTGATTTAAAAACAATATTATTAAAAATACTTCGTTAGATAACGAGCCATTGATTTATAGAAGTAAATGACCAAAACACTCGAGAGTTTAAGATATATTTCGAGTGATATAGTTTAGGGATAATTTAAGGCTATATTTTAACAAAAATACGTGTCACGAAATGTAAAATACAAGTTTTCTCAGTGTACGAAGGGACACTCGAAAAACCGGAACCGGAACATAAGTCGCGTGATGACGTACAACTTATCGGAACAAAAATTACAAGTCAACTATGCACATGAATTTAATATAATATATAATTAATTATATAAATTATATATATTATATATATAATTAAATATTATGTCGACAAACAAGAAAACAAAAGTTTGTGAGCTGGATCAGAGGGCCATGCGATCGCATGGAAAATAGGCACAAAACCCATGCGATCGCATGGGGGTCAGAATCAGGAATTATTCTATAAATAGCCCAGGTTTCTGCCGAACTCTTTACCCACTTTCTCTCAATCTCTCTCTGTTATACATAAATATATATTATTATTTATTATTATTATTATTATTATTATTATTATTATTATTATTATTATTATTATTATTATTATTATTATTATTATTATTATTATTATTATTAAGATTAATATTATTATTAATCTTATTATTTTAGTATTGATATTATTATTAATAATATTATACATAAAATATTACGACGTGAGTAGGTTCGGGTTATTTCAAACCAAGTTTTCAAATGAGTCAAAGCTAAGGAAACTATGGGTTATTACTAAGGAGGTTATGGGTATTGTTCGAGGGTATTGCTCGTGAGTCAAACTAGTGTTTATCATCTTCGTTGCGTCTACGTACTTTCCCTACAATATTGAATCTCAATATTGATACGTAAGTACTTATATTTTATCCTTTATAAATTAATAGTGTATACATGTCTAGTGCTCGAGTATATATATTTATACATGCTTGTATGCTAAATTTCATCGATAAACAGTTTATAATGAATCACGAATTAAATACATATATTACTGGTAAAAGGTATATGATATACATGTTTTTGGAAAGCTGGCGAAAAATCAATAACTTTTCATTTAGATATCGAATAGTTTTGATGAACGGATTAAAAGATATGATCAACTAAATTATGTTTGACGTTAAATGAAATTGCTTTTGAATCTGCAATTGAGATTTAAACAACTTGTTTACAAGATTGATAAAATGGATTTTTAAATATTACCAGCCGAGTAAATGAATCCTTAAATAAGGTACGTCTCGTTTTGTTGAACTATTGTCAAAATTGACTTTTTGAAACGACTTTGGATAACTTTTGTATGTCGATCTCGAGCATTAGGATTGTGATACACTATGACCAGACCTAACTTGATAGACATTTATTGACCAACCTATGTTCTCTAGGTTGAGATCTACGATTATTTGATATTCTGAGTTTCGATCACATTACGATGAACAACTTTATATGCTGCTAAGGTGAGTTTCATAAGATCCCTTTTACTCTCTACATTTTTGGGCTGAGAATACATGCAAATGCTTTATTAACCGATATACAATATTTATATGTGTGAGTTTCATAAGATCCCTTTTACTCTCTACATTTTTGGGCTGAGAATACATGCAAATGCTTTATTAACCGATATACAATATTTATATGTGTGAGTTTCATTGATCCCTTTTAATTGCTTTTGCAATATATATTTTTGGGCTGAGAATACATGCAATTTATTTTAAACGCAATGGATACAAGGGCTGAGAATACATGCAATTTATTTTAAACGCAATGGATACAAGTACATACTAAATTCTACACCGAGTTTGAACCGAAAATCCCTTAGCTTTGGTAACTAGTAACTGTCGGTTATAAGAACCGATGAGCGCGAATAGAGATATATGGATCCATAGGGTTTGACATCCCCGTCTGTTCCAGGTATAGAAAGAAACTCTAGCCTGAACTATAAAACAGACGTATACTATTTGAAGTTAGTACACGTTGGATTGCGTGTATTGTACATGTTGGTTGCATGTTAAACGAGGGGTACTTATTATAGACGTTAAGGCTTGGTTACCAGGGTGCTCATTCTTGTAGAACATTTTGATAAACATTTCTGGATGAAACAACTGAAATCTTGTGATCCATTTTTATATACAGATTATGCGAAATACTAAAACTATGAACTCACCAACCTTTGTGTTGACACTTGTTAGCATGTTTATTCTCAGGTTCCCTAGAAGTCTTCCGCTGTTTGCTTATATGATATACAAGCTATGTGCATGGAGTCTTACATGGCATATTTTTCAAGAAAACGTTGCATTCACCAATTCATCACCATGTACCTTATTTTGACTGCATTGTTAACGAAAGCACTATTGTAAACTATTATATACGGTGATTGTCTATATGTAGAAATCATCAGATGTCGAAAACCTTTGATTTAAATATACATTTATGGTGTGCCTTTTCAAAAGAATGTAATGTTTACAAAATGTATCATATAGAGGTCAAATACCTCGTAATGAAATCAATGAATGACGTGTTAGTCCATATGGATTTGGAGCGATCGTCACAACATCTAACTATGGACAACTAGTTGTAGGTTACTAACTAGGACAGCTGACTTAATAAACTTAAAACATTAAAACGTATGAAAAATGTTGTAAATATATTTTGAACATACTTTGATATATATGTACATATTTGTTATAGGTTCGTGAATCGACCAGTGGCCAAGTCTTACTTCCCGACGAAGTAAAAAATCTGTGAAACTGAGTTATAGTCCCACTTTTAAAATCTAATATTTTGGGATGAGAATACACGCAATTTTATAAATATTTTACGAAATAGACACAAGTAAATGAAACTACTTTATATGGGTGAATGATCGAAGCCGAATATGCCCCTTTTTAGCTTGGTAGCCTAAGAATTTGGGAACAGACCCCCAAATTGATGCGAATCCTAAAGATAGATCTATTGGGCCCAACAAGCACCATTCTGGAATTTGGAATGCTTTAGTACTTCGATTTTATCATGTCCGATGGGTGTCCCAGAATGATGGGGATATTCTATATGCATCTTGTTAATGTCGGTTACCAGGTGTTCACCGTATGAATGATTTTTATCTCTATGTATGGGATGTATTGAAATATGAAATCTTGTGGTCTATTATTATGATTTGATAATATATAGGTTAAACCTATAACTCACCAACATTTTTGTTGACGTTTTAAGCATGTTTATTGTCAGGTGATTATTAAGAGCTTCCGCTGTAGCATACTAAAATAAGGACAAGATTTGGAGTCCATGCTTGTATGATATTATGTAAAAACTGCATTCAAGAAACTTATTTTTGATGTAATATATTCTTTTTGTAAACCCTTATGTAATGGTCGTGTGTAAACGGTATATTTTAGATTATCATTATTTGATAATCTACGTAATGCTTTTTAAACCTTTATCGATAAAATAAAGGTTATGGTTGTTTTAAAAATGAATGCAGTCTTTGAAAAACGTATCATATAGAGGTCAAAACTTCGCGACGAAATCAATTAATATGGAACGTTTATAATTAATATGAACGGGACATTTCAGGTCACAGATCTGCAGAGTGTCCAACTGCAAGAAAGAGTTATTCCGGGGCGGGGTTCGGGTCTGGGGTACGTGCTGTGTCAGCTGGGGGATCATCTGCTTCCTCTGTGGGGCAGAAGCGCAAGAATCCTCCACCACCTGAAGCTAGAGCCTTTCAGATGTCATTAGACGCTACCACTGCTACTGATGATGCAATCACCGGTATGTTCTTAGTAAATTCTGTGCCGGCTCGTGTACTATTTGACTGTGGAGCCAATCGCTTGTTTGTGTAAACTACATTTTGTGCTAATTTAAATGTGCCTGTTAGTGTATTAAATGAATCCTTAAGTGTCGAAGTGGGTGATGGTAGAACTGTTCCAGTCACAAAGTTTGTGTCTGGAATTACAATTGACATAGAGGGTAGTCTTTTCCCTGTGACTTGCCTAGTGATGCCTATACCAAGCTTTGATGTAGTGCTATGCATGAATTGGCTTAGTGACCATAAGGCCAGTATTAAGTGCGACACGAAAATTATCTCTTTTTCGGTGGCTGGTGGGAAACGGGTAGTGGCTCGTGGTGATCGCGGCGGGTTCCGTTGTCCATTATTGTCGATGATTAAAGCTCAGAAATCTTTAGCCAAGGGATGTGATTCTTTCTTAGCCTATGTAATCGATGTAAATAAGGAAAAGAAAGTACTATCCGATATTCCAGTGGTGTTTGAATATCCAGAAGTGTTCCCAGATGAATTGCCAGGCTTACTGCCGATAAGGGAAGTTGAATATAGGATCGAGTTAGTACCAGGGGCTACGCCGGTTGCTAAAGCTCTGTATAGATTAGCTCCTTCAGAAATTCGCGAAATGATGTCCCAAATTCAAGAACTGTTGGACCGCGGGTTCATTCGTCCGAGTTCTTCGCCGTGGGGTGCACCAGTGTTATTCGTGAAAAAGAAAGATGGTACGCTCCGAATGTGTATAGATTATCGTGAACTAAATAAAAGAACAGTGAAGAATAAGTATCCGCTTCCTTGAATAGATGACTTATTTGATCAGCTTCAAGGAACTTCATTCTTTTTGAAAATAAATTTACGTTCGGGATATCACCAGGTTCGTGTTGCTGAATCTGACATTCCTAAGACTGCATTTCGTACTCGTTATGGTCATTATGAGTTCTTAGTGATGCCGTTTGGATTAACCAACGCTCCAACAATTTTCATGGATCTCATGAATAGGGTGTGTAAACTGTTTTTGGATAAGTTTGTTATCGTGTTCATTGATGACATCTTAGTGTACTCCAAAACTGAATCCGAGCATGCTGAGCATTTAAGACAAGTGTTGGAACTTTTGAAATGTGAACAATTGTATGCAAAGTTTTTCAAGTGTGAGTTCTGGTTACGTGAAGTTCAATTTTTGGGTCATATTATCTGTGCGGAAGGTATAAAAGTGGATCCATCTAAAATTGAAGCTGTTATGAATTGGAATTCACCAAAGAATCCGACAGAAATCAAGAGTTTTCTAGGATTGGCCGGTTACTACCGACGGTTTATTAAAGATTTTTCAAAGATTGCAAGTTCTTTGACAAAATTAACGAGAAAGGATGTGTCTTTTCAGTGGGGTAATGAACAGGAAACTGCGTTTCAGACTTTGAAAAGTTTGTTGTGTCAAGCGCCAGTGTTACCCTTACCCGAGGGATCCGACGACTTCGTTGTGTATTGAGACGCGTCTTTATCAGGTTTGGGTTGTCTATTAATGCAAAGAGGTCGTGTAATTGCGTATGCGTCTCGATAGTTAAAACCAAGTGAAAAAAATTATCCAGCACATGACTTAGAAATGGCTGCAGTAGTGTTTGCATTAAAGTTGTGGAGGCATTATCTTTATGGTACACACTGTGTTATCTGCACCGATCATAAAAGTTTACAGTATATCTTTTCGCAGAAAGAGATGAACATGCGTCAGAGACGATGGCAAGAATTAATTAACGATTACGACTGTGGAATCAAATATCATCCTGGCAAGGCAAACGTCGTGGCTGATGCATTAAGTCGTAAGAAATCCGCTGACAGTGTAAAGTTTATGCAAATTGAGATTGTGTCTGATTTAGTGGATCGACTAAAGATAACTCAACTCGAAGCATTACATGATGAACATTTGAAATCTGAGTTAATGGTGAAAAGAAGAGTAGAATTGATGAATGATTCTCGACGATTAAAGACTTCTCGTGAACGAGTTTGGGTACCGTTACTTGGTGGATTGAGGGATTTAATCTTAAATGAAGCACATAAATCGAGATTATCCGTGCATCCCGGTTGTACAAAAATGTATAATGATTTAAAAGTATCATATTGGTGGCCAACTATGAAAGCAGACGTCGCGCAATACGTGGAAAAGTGTCATATTTGCACCCAAGTGAAAGCAGAACACCAGAAACCGTATGGGTCTTGTGACGATCGCTCCAAATCCATATGGACGAACACGTCATTCATTGATTTCATTGCGAGGTATTTAACCTCTATATGATACGTTTTGTAAACATTGCATTCTTTTGAAAAGGCACACCATAAATGAATATTTAAATCAAAGGTTTTCGACATATGATGATTTCTACATATAGACAATCACCGTAATATAATAGTTTACAATAATACTTCAGTTGACAATGCAGTCAAAATAGATACATGGTGATGATTTGGTGAATGCAACGTTTTCTCGAAAATATGCCATGTAAGACTCCATGCACATAGCTTGTATAACATATAACCAAACAGCGGAAGACTTCTAGGAACCTGAGAATAAACATGCTAACAAGTGTCAACACAAAGGTTGGTGAGTTCATAGTTTTAGTGTTTCGCATAATCTGTATATAAAGGTGGATCACAAGATTTCAGTTGTTTCATCCAGAAACGTTTATCAAAATATTCTACAAGATTGAGCACCCTGGTAGCTAAACTTTAACGTTATAATAAGTACCCATGTTTTAACATACATGCAACCAACATGTACAATACACGCAAACCAACGTGTACTAAACTCAAATAGCATACGTCTGTTTTATAGTTCAGGCTAGGGTTTCTATACCTGGAACAGACGGGGATGTCAAACCCTATGGATCCATATACAACTATTTGCGCCCACCAGTTCTTATAACTGGCAGTTACTAGTTACCAAAGCTAAGGGATTTTCGGTTCAAACTCGGTGTAGAATTTAGTATGTACTTGTATCCATTGCGTATAAAATAAAGTGCATGTATTCTCAGCCCAAAAATATAGATTGCAAAAGCAATTAAAAAGGGAGCAAATGAAACTCATCTTAGCAGCATATAAAGTCGTTCACCAAAATGTGAACCAAACTCGGATTACCAAATAACCGTAGATCTCAACCTAGAGAACATATGTTGGTCAATAAATGTCTATCAAGCTAGGTCTGGTCATAGTGTATCACAATCCTAATGCTCGAGATCGACATACAAAAGTAATCAAAAGTTATTTCAAAAAGTCAATCTGTCTCAATACAATAGTTGAATGATCATGGTAATCGAATCATTTTAAAATTAAACTATAGTTTTTATAAGGCTTTAAAATATGATAAAACAATCAGTTTTGACAATTGTTCAACAAAACGAGACGTGCCTTATATAAGAATTCATTTACTCGGTTGGTAATATTTAAAAATCCATTTTATCAATCTCGTAAATAAGTTGTTTAAATCTTAATTGCAGATTCAAAAGCAATTTCAATTAACGTCAATCATAATTCAGTTGATCATATCTTTTAATCCGTTCATCGAAACTATTCGATATCTAAATGAAAAGTCATTGATTTTTCGCCAACTTTCTAAAAACATGCAAATCATATACCTTTTTCCGGTAATATATGTATTTAATTAGTGATTCATTATAAACTGTTTAACGACGAAATTTAGCATACAAGCATGCATAAATATATATACTCGAGCACTAGACATGGATACACAATTAATATATAAAAGATAAGATATGAATGCTCACGTATCAATATTGAGATTCAATATTGCAGGAAAGTACGTAGACGCAACAGAGATGATAAACACTAGTTTGACTCACGAGCAAAACCCTCAAACCATACTGTGATGACCCGGAAATTTCTGACCAAATTTAAACTTTATCTTTAAATGATTTAATGTTTCCGACACGATAAGCAAAGTCTATGAAGTTGAATCTTAAAATTTTAGAACTGTTTCATGTATTAAATTACATTTGACTGCTCTCGACAATTCATGAACAATTATATGTATGTATATATATATATATATATATATATATATATATATATATATATATATGTACAAGTAAAAACGACTTTCCAACCGTAAAACACTATTTGCTACAGTAAAACACTATTTGCTACAGTGAAACCGTATTTTGCTACAGTAAAACACTATTTGATGTCGACGAACTAGCAAACAAAAACAGGATAAGGCGGCCATGCAATCACATGGCAAAAACACTGAAAACTCATGCGATCGCATGAGGTACTGTAGCAGGCCACATACTATAAAAGCTCGATTCAGTCCTCTGTATTATTATTTTTTTATATTATTATTATTATTATTATTATTATTATTATTATTATTATTATTAAGATTAATATTATTATTATTAATCTTATTATAATATTATTATTAGTAGTATATATACCTAAAATACTACGACGAGGTTATGAGCGTGTCACCTTCAAAATGGGTTTTTGAGCGGGATAGAGCTAAGGAAATTATGGGTTATTGTCAAGGAGGTTATGGGTAATGTTCGAGGGTATATTTGTGAATCAAATCTAGTGTTTATCATCTCTGTTACGTCTACGTACTTTCCTACAATATTGAATCTCAATATTTATACGTAAGCACTCATATTTTATCTTTTATACATTAATTGTGTATCCATGTCTAGTGCTCGAGTATATATATTTATGCATGCTTGTATGCTAAATTTTGTCGTTAAATAGTTATGATGAATCACGAAGTAAATACATATATTACTGGTAAAAGGTATATGATATACATGTTTTTGGAAAGCTGGCGAAAAATCAATAACTTTTCATTTAGATATCGAATAATTTTGATGAACGGATTAAAAGATATGATCAACTGAATTATGATTAACGTTAATTGAAATTGCTTTTGAATCTACAATTAAGATTTAAACAACTTGTTTACGAGATTGATAAATTGGATTTTTGAATATTACCAACCGAGTAAATGAATCCTTATATAAGGTATGTCTCGTTTTGTTGAACTATTGTCAAAATTGACTTTTTGAAACGACTTTGGATAATTTTTGTATGTCGATCTCGAGCATTAGGATTGTTATACACTATGACCTGACCTAGCTTAATAGACATTTATTGACCAACATATGTTCTCTAGGTTGAGATCTACGGTTATTTGATATTCCGAGTTTCGGTCACATTTTGGTGAACAACTTTATGTGCTGCTAAGGTGAGTTTCATTGCTCCCTTTTTAATTGCTTTTACAATCTATATTTTTGGGCTGAGAATACATGCACTTTATTTTAAACGCAATGGATACAAGTACATACTAAATTCTACACCGAGTTTTAACCGAAAATCCCTTAGCATTGGTAACTAGTAACTGCCGGTTATAAGAACTGGTGGGCGCGAGTAGTTATATATGGATCCATAGGGCTTGATATCCCCGTCTGAGCTAGAGCACTAGCCTTTTAACGGACGTATGCTATTTGAGAAGCGTACACGTTGGTTTGCGTGTACTATTAATATGATTATACAAAGGGTACAAATTATATATACGTTAAGTTTAGTTACCAGGGTGCTCAATCTTGTAGAATATTTTGATAAACGTTTCTGGATGAAACAACTGAAATCTTGTGATCCACCTTTATACACAGATTATGCGAAACATTAAAACTATGAACTCACCAACCTTTGTGTTGACACTTGTTAGCATGTTTATTCTCAGGTTTCCTAGAAGTCTTCCGCTGTTGCTTATATGTTAGACAAGCTATGTGCATGGAGTCTTACATGACATACTTTTCAAGGAAACGTTGCATTCACCAAATTATCACCATGTATCTTATTTTGACTGCATTGTCAACGGAAGTACTATTGTAAACTATTATTTATGGTGATTGTCTATATGTAGAAATCATCAGATGTCGAAAACCTTTGATTTAAATATTCATTTATGGTGTGCCTTTTTAAAAGAGTGCAATGTTTACAAAATGTATCATATAGAGGTCAAATACCTCGCAATGAAATCAATGAATGACGTATTGTCCATATGGATTTGGAGCGATCGTCACAGTTGGTATCAGAGCGTTGGTCCTAGTGAACCAGGTCTTGCATGAGTGTGTCTAACTGTTATTGTTAGGATGCATTAGTGAGTCTGGACTATGACCGTATATGTTTTTACCAAGTTTTGCGTACCATTTATCGTCGAAAATTACTTGCTTATCATTCCTAAGTCTAGACACGTCTTACTGCATTTACTGCATAGATAGTGTACCGACAAAATTCATATCTTAGCATATCTGTTACTGTAAACTTTTCCTGACATCTTCCGAAAATTTCTCCGTAATTTACGGGATTTTAGTATTATATATACATATGTAAATTATGTATTGAGGAGTACCAATCTAAATTCTATAATCGATCTTATATCAAAAATCAATTTCCTGATTATACAAGATGGATCACATATCTAGTTCAAATTCCTTAAATTCCGACAGCTATTCCGATATGGATATTCACATGAACTCCAAAGACAGTGTTACCAGAATGGATCAACCAATTAGCCATCATCTATTCTGGATGAATTGGGGATGGGTTCGTAGCTTACTTAGTCATTGGAGACAAGAAGAAGGCGATCCCTTCCATCCACCACATTGCCCTCTTGGCGAAGAACCTGAAGCACTTACCGGCGAACCTGTTCGTAATACCATTTTCTCTCTCATTTCCAGAGTATCTAGTCATGATTATATACTATCTCACATTCTAAATCTTATTCGTCTGCTCGTCCGAACCACCGATCATCCCGGTATAATAGAAGAAGTCAACGAGCTTCGCGCTCGGGTAGTGGCTTTGGAGAATATGGTGCGAAGGTTACAAACACCAGCAGCAGCACCAGCAGCATAACCAGTACCACCATTATCAACAACAACAGTACCATTACCACCACCAACAACCACATCCGCATCCCACACCTCAATATCACATCTAAAAACTGTACTTCAGATATCAACATCATACGCACCGTAGATACCAAGGAGTGCCAACAACAATAAATGATGAAGTACTGATTCATAACTTCATCGAAGAAATATTCTACGGTGATTATGTAATCTCTAAAATCTTAGAGATTATTTATCCCAGTTCTAACCGTAAATCAGATAAATAGAAGGAAGAATAGAAACCCTGACAAGAATGATGCGTAAGGTACAAGCTAGACTTGTTTTACCAATAGCATCAATAGTACCCTTAGCCTCACCAGCACAGTTAGTGCTGTCAACATCATTAGAATCATCAGCACCTCTAACATCACAAGCTCTGCCAGTTCAAGAAAGCACCGTGGATATTATTACAAGTCAACAACGCGTATATTTGTATCAACGAGTTATGAAATATTAACTCATTCCCTCTGAAGAATTTATATGTATATCTTATATATATATATTTTAAAACCATCATAAATCTTTTCGTACTAAGCTATTAAGTATGAATTGAAAAAGGGTAAATACTACTCGGTTAAATTCATATTACTAATATGCTATGATGTACATCCTTCGTTAACAACTTAACCTTCGTTAACTACAATCTCTGTTTCAATCCAAAGAATTCCGTTTCATAATAAACCAAGTGTATTATTCAATAATATGGTTGATTTTACACTTTCATCTTCGATGCACTCGAAACTTTCTAGAAAACATCATTTGCACCTTGCGAAGTTTGCAAGAATTCCACGAATATCAACACCCTTCACCAAGGAATATCAGTAAGAATAAATAATGAAGTATTGATTTCATTAGCGAAATACTCCGCAAAGATTATGTAATCTTTAATATTTTAGAGATTATTCATTTCTAATTCAAGCCGAAAATCAAATGAGCTTAATATGATATTAACTCATTAAATCTGTATTACATCTGAAGAAAATATACATACATATATTTTCATAAAAACGGTAATAAAAATTCTTTTGTACAAAGTATTAATTGTGAAATCTTTAACGGGTAGGTAATACTCGGGAAATATATAAGTTCACAATTAATATGTTATATTGTACATTCTTCAACTTTGATTCAAAAATTATTAACTATGCTCACAGCGATATACAATCGTTTTCATACAAATTCAATTACATATTCTGATATTGACGGATCAGAATCCAAGTCATAACTCTGAACCGGTGAAATCATTCTTAGATCTCTACATCTTTCAAAGCTATACTTTGACTTCAAAACTGTGAAAGATCCTTTGGTATTATTTTTACCAAAAATAACCTTGCAATTCCTTTTCAAAGTATCCAGTATTATCAACCATTCAACCAGTCAACTACGACCTTTCAGACTTGTAATTTTGGCATATACATTTTCGTTACTGGGGAACCTTTCATGTTCCACCACATTAGCAGTAAATTTACCAACAACTTCATTGATCTTTGACCTTCTGAAAAATCCTTATACTCATTGAAACTGTATCATGTACTCATCCACATCTTGTAACGGTAATTGCCATACCAACTATCGGGAATTAGCAATCAGTATCTTGAAATCTTGTAGCACGTCTACGCCAACAGTTATATGTGTACATATAACGTCTACCTCCTGGACTTACATACTTCGAATGTGAAGTTTCCGAAAAACACCCCAAACTACGAAACTAGTTCTCTGAATTTTGGAAAAATGTTGATGAAGCAGCAAAAACTGTAAACGACCTTAACAGTTAAAAGTTTGATGATAAAGAATAGTATGGTGGTAAAGCATAGAAAAAGAGAAGGTTTGGAATTGAAAAACGGATTGAGCAGACCATGAAGGAGGTTGTGGACAAATCACAAAGACTAAATCTACCTTCAAAGAATCCAAATGATTCAGAGTCTGCTGAAATCATTAGCGAATACCTTGCTCCTTACTCTAAAACCTTTGCGAACAATATTCTTCATCATCATCTTATCTTACATATTCTAAGATATCATCGTATCTCCCATTATAAATATCCTCCATATTTCTAAAGATATTTTTCGAAACCATTCTTATCTGAAATCATTACCTCTTCGCGCTATCTGGGTTACATCATAAAAGAAACTATTTTAGTTTCTAAAATCTGAAAAATTCGAAAAAAAAAATGGATGTTTCGAAGTAATGTTGGGAACTGAAGCATGAGTTAGTATAATATAATGACACTTGATCAACGTGATTATATTACAGTAAGTCATGTTTAGTTTCTAATGGAACGTGACAAAGGTTCACAGATCACACCCTCATCATAAACCATGTTACATAACTCTTTCATTCTATATAATCTCTAAATATATCAAGAAAATATATTTCTTGATGATTCGGTCTTTTCCGGATATTCTGGTAATTTGACAAGTAGGATTGTGCCTTTACCGTTTCTTTCTTAGAACATTAATTATGTTTATTCTGAAATTCATACCTACGAATTATGGACCATTATTCGCTTGACTTAAGGTCGGGAAGAGAAAACGAAAGCATGAAGCTCCGAAATATAATGGAGAACATAAAGCCCGATAACAACCCCGAAATTACAAACCATGTATATCAATGCGTATAGCAATATAAAGACACGGGAGAATGAAAAACACTATAACCCCAAGGTAATAGTAGAAGAAAATAACTTTCTCTGGTGGCAGATGAAAAAGAAAAATGAAGGATACGATAGCCAGGAAAATATCAAGAATCAGAACTGGATTAAGCATTTTCACAATCTATTGGGATGTATGAAATAAGAAAGAAGATTATAGGAGTGGTGAAAATAAATGAAACGGAAGAGGTCAATTTATAGCAATCGAGACAGATTACGCATTTAATCAAAGAAAATCCTAATTTCCGCAAATTTCGAAGAATCAAATCTTATTTAGATTATGAAGATTTTCTATTCCTTAAATTTCGGAAATCAATCGTAACTACGTCAAAAGCTAAGACGAATATCTATTCTTTCATTTCACTCTTTTACGATAACTTCTCTCATACGCTTCGAGAAATCGGATTGTTTTATCCATATAATTCAACGGTGATAAAATTCTATTTATCAACTCATATTCGTCATGAAAACATTTCTATTGTTAGCCATGACGACCTCACTTAAATTTCGGGACGAAATTTCTTTAACGGGTAGGTACTGTGATGACCCGGAAATTTCTGACCAAATTTAAACTTTATCTTTAAATGATTTAATGTTTCCGACACGATAAGCAAAGTCTATGAAGTTGAATCTTAAAATTTTAGAACTGTTTCATGTATTAAATTACATTTGACTGCTCTCGACAATTCATGAACAATTATATGTATGTATATGTATATATGTACAAGTAAAAATGACTTTCCAACCGTAAAACACTATTTGCTACAGTAAAACACTATTTGCTACAGTGAAACCGTATTTTGCTGCAATGATTTGCTACAGTAAACACTATTTGCTACAGTAAACACTGTTTGCTACAGTAAACACTATTTGATGTCGACGAACTAGCAAACAAAAACATGATAAGGCGGCCATGCGATCGCATGGCAAAAACACTGAAAACTCATGTGATCGCATGAGGTACTGTAGCAGGCCACATACTATAAAAGCTCGATTCATTCCTCTGTATTATTATTTTTTTATATTATTATTATTATTATTATTATTATTATTATTATTATTATTAAGATTAATATTATTATTATTAATCTTATTATAATATTATTATTAGTAGTATATATACCTAAAATACTACGACGAGGTTCTGAGCGTGTCACCTTCAAAATGGGTTTTTGAGCGGGATAGAGCTAAGGAAATTATGGGTTATTGTCAAGGAGGTTATGGGTAATGTTCGAGGGTATATTTGTGAATCAAATCTAATGTTTATCATCTCTTTTGCGTCTACGTACTTTCCTACAATATCGAATCTCAATATTTATACGTAAGCACTCATATTTTATCTTTTATACATTAATTGTGTATCCATGTCTAGTGCTCGAGTATATATATTTATGCATGCTTGTATGCTAAATTTTGTCGTTAAACAGTTATGATGAATCACGAAGTAAATACATATATTATTGGTAAAAGGTATATGATATACATGTTTTTGGAAAGCTGGCGAAAAATCAATAACTTTTCATTTAGATATCGAATAATTTCGATGAACGGATTAAAAGATATGATCAACTGAATTATGGTTAACGTTAATTAAAATTGCTTTTGAATCTACAATTAAGATTTAAAAAACTTGTTTACGAGATTGATAAATTGGATTTTTGAATATTACCAACCGAGTAAATGAATCCTTATATAAGGTATGTCTCGTTTTGTTGAACTATTGTCAAAATTGACTTTTTGAAACGACTTTGGATAACTTTTGTATGTCGATCTCGAGCATTAGGATTGTTATACACTATGACCTAACCTAGCTTGATAGACATTTATTGACCAACATATGTTCTCTAGGTTGAGATCTACGGTTATTTGATATTCCGAGTTTCGATCACGTTTTGGTGAACAACTTTATGTGCTGCTAAGGTGAGTTTCATTGCTCCCTTTTTAATTGCTTTTACAATCTATATTTTTGGGCTGAGAATACATGCACTTTATTTTAAACGCAATGGATACAAGTACATACTAAATTCTACACCGAGTTTGAACCGAAAATCCCTTAGCTTTGGTAACTAGTAACTGCCGGTTATAAGAACTGGTGGGCGCGAGTAGTTATATATGGATCCATAGGGCTTGATATCCCCGTCTGAGCTAGAGCACTAGCCTTTTAACGGACGTATGCTATTTGAGAAGCGTACACGTTGGTTTGCGTGTACTATTAAGATGATTATACAAAGGGTACAAATTATATATACGTTAAGTTTAGTTACCAGGGTGCTCAATCTTGTAGAATATTTTGATAAACGTTTCTGGATGAAACAACTGAAATCTTGTGATCTACCTTTATACACAGATTATGCGAAACATTAAAACTATGAACTCACCAACCTTTGTGTTGACACTTGTTAGCATGTTTATTCTCAGGTTTCCTAGAAGTCTTCCGCTGTTGCTTATATGTTAGACAAGCTATGTGCATGGAGTCTTACATGACATACTTTTCAAGAAAATGTTGCATTCACCAAATTATCACCATGTATCTTATTTTGACTGCATTGTCAACGGAAGTACTATTGTAAACTATTATTTACGGTGATTGTCTATATGTAGAAATCATCAGATGTCGAAAACCTTTGATTTAAATATTCATTTATGGTGTGCCTTTTCAAAAGAGTGCAATATTTACAAAACGTATCATATAGAGGTCAAATACCTCGCAATGAAATCAATGAATGACGTATTGTCCATATGGATTTGGAGCGATCATCACACATACCCATAACCTCCATAGCTATAACCCATAATTTCCTTAGCTCTATCCCGCTCGAAAAACCATTTTGAAAGTGACATGTTCATGACCTCGTCGTAGTATCTTATGTATAGTACTACTAATAATAATAAGATTAATAATAATATTAATCTTAATAATAATATAAATAATATATATATATATATATATATATATATATATATATATATATATATATATATTTCATACGGAGTAATAATAAGAATATATGTATGTGTGTGTGATAAGTGTCGAGCAAAATGCCATTTTATAGCATCAGAACAGAATTTTGCCTCCATGCGATCGCATGGAGTTGAGAGGCATTGGCCATGCGATCGCATGGCCTTGATTTTCCAGCTCACATGTTTTAACTTTTTGTTTGTCGACATATTAAATAAATATAAATATAATATATATAATTTATATTAATTATATATATATATTATATTATATTCTTGTGCATAGTTCAGTTGTAAATTTAGACCCGTCATTTTGTACGTTGACGCTCGACCTATGTCCCGGTTCTGGTTTTTCAAATGTCCTTTCGTACGCCGAGAAAACTTGTACTTTACGTTTCGTGACTCGTACCATTGCCAAAATATAGGCTTAAATTATCCATAAACTATATCCCTAGAATTGTAACTTATACACTTGAGTGTTTTGGTCATTTACTTCTATAGATCATCGTCTCGCTATTTGTTAATACATATATAATATCAACTCATTTTATGACCAAGTTAATATTATATTTTATCGTATTGTTAAATATATATTTTTAATATTAATAAACACGTTTTAAAATACAAATCGCAAATTATTCATATATCTAATTCCAACAGTTAATATTCCTTATTATTGTATGTGTCCAAATTACGTTATTTAAACAAAACTTTACCATTTATTCCGAATACTATTAAAAATGAATGATTTTCCAAATCAACGTGGATCTCACAACAGAGACCCGTAATAATATCATAATCCTTAAGGGACTCAATAAATATCTTTTCATTCAATAGTTTGGCATAATCTTTTAACTCCGTAGTTAAATATATAAATCAGATAATCAAACCAATAAGTTTAATGCACAGTATCATATACTCCACACTTTGTTACGTTTTCAAGTTATAGTATGTATCTATTTACATATAATTATTCACGAATTGTTGAGAACAATGGAAGGGTAATTGAATAGTTCAAGAATTTTGAGATTCAACTTTACAGACTTTGCTTATCGTGTCGGAAACCTTAAAGATTAAGTTTAAATTTGGTCAGAAATTTCCGGGTCATCACAGTACATCCCCGTTAAAGAAATTTCGTCCCGAAATTTGAGTGAGGTCGTCACGGTTTGTAATTTAAGTGTTGTTATCGGGCTTTATATTCTCTATTATATTTCGGAGCTTCATGCTTTCGTTTTCTCTTCCCGACTTTAAGTCAAGCGAATAATGGTCCAGAATTCGTAGGTATGGAGTTTTGGATGAACATAGTTAATGTTATAAGAAAGAAATTGTAATGGCACGATCTTGATTTGTCAAATTACCAGAATATCCGGAAAAGACCGAATCATCAAGAAATATATTTTCTTGATATATTTAGAGATTATATAGAATGAAAGAGTTATGTAACATGGTTCATGATGAGGGTGTGATCTGTGAACCTTTGTCACGTTCTATTAGAAACTCAGCATGACTTGCTGTAATATAATCACGTTGATCAAGTGTCATTATATTATACTAACTCATGCTTCAATTCCCAACATTACTTCAAACATCCATTTTTCAAATTTTTCAGGTTTTTGAAACTAAAATAGTTTCTTTTATGATGTAACACAGATAGCGCGAAGAGATGAATGATTTCAGATAAGAATAGTTATGAAGATATCTCCAGAAATATCCAAGATGAAAGATACGATGATATCTTAGAATTTCTAATATCGAAGGATGATGAAGAAGATTTGTTCGTAACGGATTTTGAGTCAGAAGCAAGGTATTCGTTAATGACTTCAGTAAATACTGAATCATTTGGATTCTTTGAAGGCAGGTTTAGTCTTTGTGATTTGTCCACAACCTCCTTCATGATTTGCTCAATCCGTTTTTCAGTACCAAACTTTCATTTTTTTTCTGTGCTTTTCCAACACACTACTCTTTATCATCAAACTTTTGACTGTTAAAGTCGTTTACAGTTTTTGCTGCTTCATCAGCATTTCTCCAAAATTTGGAGAACTAATTTCGCAGTTTGTGGTGTTTTTCAGAAACTTCACATTCGAAGTATGTAAGTCTATAAGATAGACATTATATGTATATATATAACTGTTGGCGTAGAATTGCTGCAAAAATTCGAAATACTGATTGCTAATTCCCGGTAGTTGGTATGGCAATTACCGTTACAAGATGTGGATGAGTACATGATAGGGTTTCAATGAGTATAATGATTTTTTGAAAGGTCAGGGATCAATGAAGTTATTGGTAAATTTACTGCTAATGTGGTGGAACATGAAAGGTTCCCCAGTAACAAGAACGTATATGTCAAGGTTATAATAAGCCTAATCTGAAAAGTCGAAGTTGACTAGTTGGAAGTGTGATAAAACTGGATACTTTGAAAAGGAATTGCAAGATTATTTTCGGTAATAACAATGCTAAAGGATCTTTCACAGTTTTAAAGTCAAAATATAGCTTTGAAAGATGTAGAGATCTAAGAATGATGTCACTTGTTAAATCTTGACTTGGATTGCGTTCTGTAATTGAATTTGAATAAAAATGGTTGTTCAGATTTCTATGAACGAATGTATAGCGTTGTGAAAGTAGTGGGTATAGTCAATAATTTTTGAATCAAAATTGAAGAATGTACAGTGTAACATATTAATTGTGAACTTATATATTTTCCGGGTATTACCTACCCGTTAAAAATTTCACAAGTAATATTTTGTATAGAAGAATTTTACTACAGTCTTTATGAAAATATATGTATGCATATTTTCTTCAGGGAAAATGAGTTAATACTTCATAACTCGTTGATACAATATATGCGTTGTTGATTTGTGATGATGTTGGTGATTATGGAACTGGTGGAAATCGTGATGTTATAGGTGCTGCTAGTGCTGACGATGATGATAGTACTGACGTGCTGGTGATGCTGACGGTACTGTTGATGCTGCTTGTATAACAAATCTAGCTTGTAAATCGTGCACTATTCCTGTCAGGGTTTCACTTTATTATTTCTATCCGCCCACTACTAATTTACAATATATAATCTCTAAAACTTTTAGAAACTACATATTCTTTGCAGAATATTTCTTCGATGAAGTTATGATTCAATACTTCATCGTTTGTTGTTGTTGATATTCCTTGGTATCTATAGGGCATATGACATTGATGCTCGTGGGACAGATTGTGAAGTTGAGGTTTGTGGTGCGGTTATTGTTGGTGGTGGTAATGGTACTGTTGGTGTTGTTGTCGGTGGTACTGTTGATGCCGGTGATGCTGTTGGTGCTTGTAACCTTTGCACCATATTCTCCAAAGCCACTACCTGAGCGCGAAGCTCGTTGACTTCTTCTATTACATTGGGATGATTGTTGGTTCGGACGAGCGGATGAATAAGATTCAGAATTTGAGATAGTATATTATCGTGACGAGATACGCTGGAAATGAGAGAGAAAATGGTGTCTCGAACAGGTTCGCCGGTAAGTGCTTCAGGTTCTTCGCCAAGAGGGGAATGTGGTGGATGGAAAGGATCACCTTCTTCTTGTCTCCAATGACTAAGCAGGCTACGAACCCATCCCCAATTCATCCAGAATAGGTGATGGCTGATTGGTTGATCCATTCCGGTTACACTGTCTTCGGAATTCAGGTGAATATCCATATCGGAATAGCTGTCGGAGTTTAAGGAATTTGAACTAGATACAGGATCCATCTTGTATAATCAGGGAAATGATTTTTGATATGAAATAGATTGTAGGATTTAGATTGATACTTTTCAATACATAATTTACATATGTATATATAATACCAAAATCCCATAAATTACGGAGAAATTTTCGGAAGATGTCAGGAAAAGTTTACAGTAACAGATATGCTAAGATATGAATTAGCAGATACGATAAGATATGAAATTTGTCTATACACTATTTATGCAATAAATGCAGGAAAATGTGTCTAGACTTAAGAATGATAAACATGTAATTTCTGACAAGAAATAATAAGCAAAACTTTTAACATGCAGACACGGTCGAAGTCCAGACTTACTAATGCATCTTAACAACTATCAGTTAGACACACTCATGCAAGACCTGGTTCACTAGGACCAACGCTCTGATACCAACTGTGACGATCGCACCAAATCCATATGGACGAACATGTCATTCATTGATTTCATTGCGAGGTATTTGACCTCTATATGATACGTTTTGTAAACATTGCATTCTTTTGAAAAGGCACACCATAAATGAATATTTAAATCAAAGGTTTTTGACATATGATGATTTCTACATATAGACAATCACCGTAATATAATAGTTTACAATAATACTTCAGTTGACAATGCAGTCAAAATAGATACATGGTGATGATTTGGTGAATGCAACGTTTTCTCGAAAATATGTCATGTAAGACTCCATGCACATAGCTTGTATAACATATAAGCAAACAGCGGAAGACTTATAGGAACCTGAGAATAAACATGCTAACAAGTGTCAACACAAAGGTTGGTGAGTTCATAGTTTTAGTGTTTCGCATAATCTGTATATAAAGGTGGCTCACAAGATTTCAGTTGTTTCATCCAGAAACGTTTATCAAAATATTCTACAAGATTGAGCACCCTGGTAGCTAAACTTTAACGTTATAATAAGTACCCCTGTTTTAACGTACATGCAACCAACATGTACAATACACGCAAACCAACGTGTACTAAACTCAAATAGCATACGTCTGTTTTATAGTTCAGGCTAGCGTTTCTATACCTGGAACAGATGGGGATGTCAAGCCCTATGGATCCATATACAACTATTCGCGCCCACCAGTTCTTATAACTAGCAGTTACTAGTTACCAAAGCTAAGGGATTTTCGGTTCAAACTCGGTGTAGAATTTAGTATGTACTTGTATCCATTCGTATAAAATAAAGTGCATGTATTCTCAGCCCAAAAATATAGATTGCAAAAGCAATTAAAAAAGGAGCAAATGAAACTCACCTTAGCAGCATATAAAGTCGTTCACCAAAATGTGACCGAAACTCGGATTACCAAATAACCGTAGATCTCAACCTAGAGAACATATGTTGGTCAATAAATGTCTATCAAGCTAGGTCTGGTCATAGTGTATCACAATCCTAATGCTCGAGATTGACATACAAAAGTTATCAAAAGTTATTTCAAAAAGTCAATCTGTCTCAATACAATAGTTGAATGATCGTGGTAATCGAATCATTTTAACATTTCTCATAGTTTCCCAATTCTTGTAAAATTAAACTATATTTTATATAAGGCTTTAAAATATGATAAAACAATCAGTTTTGACAATTGTTCAACAAAACGAGACGTGTCTTATATAAAAATTCATTTACTAGGTAGGTAATATTTAAAAATCCATTTTATCAATCTCGGAAACAAGTTGTTTAAATCTTAATTGCAGATTCAAAAGCAATTACAATTAACATCAATCATAATTCACTTGATCATATATTTTAATCCGTTCATCGAAACTATTCGATATCTAAATGAAAAGTCATTGATTTTTCGCCAGCTTTCCAAAAACATGCACATCATATACCTTTTTCCGGTAATATATGTATTTAATTCGTGATTCATTATAAACTGTTTAACGACGAAATTTAGCATACAAGCATGCATAAATATATATACTCGAGCACTAGACATGTATACATAATTAATCTATAAAAGATAAGATATGAATGCTCACGTATCAATATTTAGATTCAATATTGCAGGAAAGTACGTAGACGCAACAGAGATGATAAACACTAGTTTGACTCACGAGCAAAACCCTCAAACCATACCCATAACCTCCATAGCTATAACCCATAATTTCCTTAGCTCTATCCCGCTCGAAAAACCATTTTGAAAGTGACATGATCATGATCTCGTCGTAGTATTTTATGTATAGTACTACTAATAATAATAAGATTAATAATAATATTAATCTTAATAATAATATAAATAATATATATATATATATATATATATATATATATATATATATATATATATATATTTCATACGGAGTAATAATAAGAATATATGTATGTGTGTGTGATAAGTGTCGAGCAAAATGCCATTTTATAGCATCAGGCCAGACTTTTGCCTCCATGCGATCGCATGGAGTTGAGAGGCATTGGCCATGAGATTGCATGGCCTTGATTTTCCAGCTCACATGTTTTAACTTTTTGTTTGTCGACATATTAAATAAATATAAATATAATATATATAATTTATATTAATTATATATATATTATATTATATTCTTGTGCATAGTTCACTTGTAAATTTAGTCCCGTCATTTTGTACGTTGACGCTCGACCTATGTCCCGGCTCTGGTTTTTCGAATGTCCTTTCGTACGCCGAGAAAACTTGTATTTTACGTTTCGTGACTCGTACCATTGCCAAAATATAGGCTTAAATTATCCATAAACTATATCCCTAGAATTGTAACTTATACACTTGAGTGTTTTGGTCATTTACTTCTATAGATCATCGTCTCGCTATTTGTTAATACATATATAATATCAACTCGTTTTATGACCAAGTTAATATTATATTTTATCGTATTGTTAAATATATATTTTTAATATTAATAAACACGTTTTAAAATACAAATCGCAAATTATTCATATATCTAATTCCAACAGTTAATATTCCTTATTATTGTATGTGTCCAAATTACGTTATTTAAACAAACACTTTACCATTTATTCCGAATACTATTAAAAATGAATGATTTCCCAAATCAACGTGGATCTCACAACAGAGACCCGTAATAATATCATAATCCTTAAGGGACTCAATAAATATCTTTTCATTCAATCGTTTGGCATAATCTTTTAACTCCGTAGTTAAATATATAAATCAGATAATCAAACCAATAAGTTTAATGCACAGTATCATATACTCCACACTTTGTTACGTTTTCAAGTTATAGTATGTATCTATTTACATATAATTGTTCGCGAATCGTTGAGAACAATCGAAGGGTAATTGAATAGTTCAAGAATTTTGAGATTCAACTTTACAGACTTTGCTTATCGTATCGGAAACGTTAAAGATTAAGTTTAAATTTGGTCAGAAATTTCTGGGTCATCACAGCTGTGCTTGATGCTTGTAGTGATGTCCACCTAGATATTGCCATTCACTTAGCGTTATGCTAATTTTCCCGCAGTGTTTTGCTCTGCAGATGTGTATTAGCAGCTTTTGGTGCGTTTTGCAGGACAACCGAAGATGTTTGACACAGTGTCACTCTGATGTGTTTTGTAATAAACTATATCGTTAAATGGCTTGTAATAATAACGTAACACCAGTGTTTTGTGTAATCACATGTTTCTGTAAATATCATATGATATGTAAATTAATTAGTCATCCGCTGTGAGTATTTAAAAAAAAAGGTACGCTGTTACAAATACGACAAATTTGACCGATTTTACCGACTTTCTGGCTTTTTTGAATTCTGAGAGACTTTGACGTGACTTTTTTCAACTTTGGCCCGAATTTTGACCGTTGACTGTCATATTAGACGGTTTTCTTCAAGACGGGACGGATTAGTCACCAAACCGTCGCAACGGGCGTCGAGACGGTTCGAGACGGGGTGTTTTGCAACAGTAATTTTTTTAACGTCGATGTATCGTACGAGCTAGAAATGTACGAGCTAGAAATCTAGTATAGAATATAACTATCAACGTATTTTGCATATTGTGATGTGCATACATGTGTCTAATTATTCAATTATAGATTTAAATATAAATATAAATATAAATATATAAATATAAATATAAATCAAAATCAACATATAATGTTATCTTCAGATATTTTTTAAAAGTTTCTAACAGAATGACATGACATTATAAATATAAAATAATAAACTCTAAGGTGACACGTTTAAAAAAACTTATATGTTAATGGGTAAAGTATGCCCCATATATATATATATATATATATATATATATATATATATATATATATATATATATATATATATATATATATATATATATATATATATATATATATATATAGGGGCAGGATCAATGGGGAAGTAACCAATCGGGGGGAAGCGGGGGAAGCAAAAAAAAAATTCGTTTTTTTTGAAATTTTTTTTTTCCGGCATCAAGATCACACGAAAATATGAACATTTAGAAGAGACACTTCGTGATGAATGTTATTATTTAGACGGGAAAACGATCGATAAAAATAACATTCAAGATAATATTGTTCGTGAAGAATATGAACGTTTTTTTTTTCATGTTTTGTGAAGTAAAATTTAGCCCGATTTAGAGTTTAGGGTTTAGGCTTTAGGGTTTGGTGTTTTGGGTTTATTCCATAAGTGAAAAGTAAACATACCTTTAGTGTAAGATATGATGAGTTTAGTTAAAAGAATGATAAAAAAAAATTATGCTAATGTAGAAGAGAGAAGTTCAGTTAAGAAAAATTACGATAGTGAATGGTCTAATCACTACACAATGATATAGTACCCGCAAACCATAATGAAAACTAAGTTTCTGATTCAGTTAATCCAAGGTCCATATACAGAGAATAAATTTGGTCACCTGACTCATCATCGGATTAAAGATATACGCTTGGTTGAATTATCCGTTAGTGCCAATCGAGACTAAGGTTATACGATCGACTCAAATTCACTCAAAGCTCTTAAGTTGAATGTCACGGAATAACTGGAACACTCCACAAACTTCTTTTCGAAGGTCACTGAATATGCAGAGAATAAACCCTTGCTATATATTGATTTTATAAACTCTTATTATATTTTGAGTTTTTTATAGAAAGATCAACGACAAAGGCCCTTTGAACACTTTTTTATTTGAACGACCATCCCCTTTATGCACTTTTTTATTTGAATGGCCGCCCTTTGAGCACTTGAGGCGCATTGATAAGGTAATTGTTGTAAAATTGTAGTACTAGTATATAGTAGATTATAAATTAGTACTCCCTTCGTTCCAAAATAAGTGTCTTGTTTGACTTTTCATGATCTTTCTTTTAAAACTTTGACTTTAGATATTGTTATTTGTGTTATATAATATTTGATAAAAGTTATATCAATGAAAACACATTTTAAAATTGAATATATTTATATAATTTCATCAAATATTATATAACATAAAAAATACTCCGTAATATTTAAAGTCAAGATATCAAAAGATTGACTTTGAAAAGTCAAGCATGACATTTATTTTGGGACGAAGAAAGTAATAAATAAGGTAGAAAGCCTGAGAGTTAAGACGGGATGATATTTATTTTAAGTAAAAAAAATATCAAAATAATAATAATAATAATAATAATAATAATAATAATAATAATAGTGGATGATCACATCAGCATTGACATCAGTATGACATCATCATTCCTTTTTCTCTTTTTTTTTTTTTTTTTTTTTTTTTTTTTTTTTGCATTTTTCCCTTTTTACTAATTTCATTTAAATAGAATATCATATTTCTAAAAAAAAAAAACTTACCTTTCTTCTCTATATCCTCCCTTCTTTTTAATTACATTATGTTTGCGTCCTTTTAACTTATATATACAAAATTATCTATTTTTTTCTATTTTTTATTCTAAATTTTTTTTCTTTTTAATTATATTATATCTATATAAATTCTTTAAGGACACAAGATTTATAAAATAATAAGAGTAATATTGTTCTTTTACTATTCAATTCAATTGATTAATATATGTAGGATCAAATGTTTAGACACATGTTAAAATAACTTAAGTAATGTAATGACAATGTCGACCCTAGGGCTGGGCAGGCAAGGCGACCTGGGTCATTGACCTAAGAGGCGATATCATCAAAGCCGAGATTGTGTGTAAGAAAAATTTAAATAAAAGTGTACAAGATAATGAAAACTTAGTATGTAATTTAAAGACTTATTTGCTCTGTTGCTTCCTTGATTATACCTCATTATGCAATCAGTGTTCATCAATTTTTTTATTAAGTATTTTTTTTTTGCTTTCATCATCCCTCGATTTTCAAAAAAATGCACTAAGCATCCATCCGTCAAACTGCCGTCCTAATTGTCCGTTAAGTGTCGTCACGTGATTAACATGTGATTGGCATTTCGTCTTATTACTTCAGTTTCAGTGTTTTTTGCTCTGTTGGTCACTCATTTTGATATGTTTAGCTATGGCGATCCCTTCATTTTACAATGGTTGTGTGGGTGGTCCATCGGTTTGATAGTGCTCCAAATAAACATATATTTAGGCTCAATATCCTTCCAATATGTAAAGCTTTTAGTTGCAATTGTTCTATTTTCAAATAATAATCGTTTAAATAAATAAGGGCGAAGACTGAAGACGCAAATGAAGATTTGAAGACGCAAATTGTGATGACCCGGAAAATTTCGACTAATTTAAACCAATTCTCTATATGATTTAATTTTATGTAAACCGGTATATATATATATATATATATATATATATATATATATATATATATATATATATATATATATATATATATATATATATATATATATATATATATATATATATATATAAGATGTACAAGTAAAACACTAATTGCTACCGTAAAAACGACTTTGCTACAGTAAAACACTATTTACTACAGTAAAAACGACTTTGCTACAGTGAAAACTACTTTGCTACAGTAGCTACAATGAAAACGACTTTGCTACAGTAAAACACTATTTGATGTCGACGAACTAGCAAACAAAAGCGGATCAGGCGACCATGCGAGCGCATGCCAAAAACACTGAAAACCCATGCGATCGCATGAGCTACAGGAAATTGAAAAGTACTATAAATACGCCAGTTTGCTCGACGAATTAGGTACTCCTTTTTCATTCTGAATCACTCAATCAATCGATATATTTATATTAATTATAATATTAAAAGTTTAATTTAAGTTTAATAATAATAAGGTATATACAAGGGTGTTTTTAATTCGGGTTTCAAACCGTTTTAAACTAAGAAAATATTGGGTATTGTTCGGGGTATTGTTCTTGAATCCAAGGTCAACCATACAGTCGTCTACCATCATTACGTCTACGCAATTTGCCTACAATATTGAGTCTCAATATTGAACCGTGAGTTTATAGTCTCCCTTTTTAAATACTTTAAATATTTTTGGGCTGAGAATACATGCAATTTATTTTAAACGCAATAAGACACAAGTACATACTAAATTCTACACTGAGTTAAACCGAAAATCCCTTAGCTTTTGGTAACTAGTAGCTGCCAGTACATAGGATATAGACTGGTGGGCGCAAATAATTGTATATGGATCCATAGGGTTTGACATCCCCGTCCGAGCTAGAGCGCTAGCCTTTTAACGAACGTATGTTATTTGAGTTTATGACACGTTAGTTTGCGTGTATTAAAACGAATGGGGTAATTATCATTATAACGTTAAAGTTTAGTTACCAGGGTGCTCTGTTACCTAGAATCTATTGATAAATTTTTGATGAAATCTTGTGGTCTATCTTTATATATAATTATGACTCGATCAATTAAACATATAACTCACCAACATTCGTGTTGACTTTTTAGCATGTTTTATTCTCAGGTCCTTAGAATGCTTCCCCTGTGATGTGCTTGTTGCTTGCATGGAGTCTCTCATGCTTTGTATAAAGTTTATTGCATTCGAAATAAAACTGGGTTGTGTAATAAATAATTTGACTGTGATGTCAAACTGTATGATAAAAACTTATGTATTTTGGGGATTTGCTTATACCTAAGCACTCACCCACATGTTTATAACTTTCTATGTTTAGAAAGTCACTTATTTTAATGAATGCAATATTTTATCAAAACGTATCATATAGAGGTCAAAACCTCACTGTGGAATCAATGATTAACGTGCCGCGTCAATAGCGATTTTGATGGGTCGTTACACAAATGATCAAAAAGCTTAAATATACAAGATACAATTCAAGTGGTTCAATTTATTAATTAGAAACGTCTAAAAATTACAAGAGTACAAGTCGCGGAACGCAAAGTACAAGATATCTAAGCACACGAAAAGGCGTTCAAAAATCCGGAACTGAGACATAAACCGAGCATCAACGCGCGAGTCAACGGACCTAAAATTACAAGTCAACTATGCACATGAATATAATATAATATATATATATAATTATATAAAATTATATATATTATATATTTATATTTAAATGTGTCGGCAAAGCTAGCAAACAAATCAACATGAGCTGGATCAGGAGGCCATGCGATCGCATGGCCTGGAAGCTTATTTTCCATACGATCGCATGGCAGTAAAAATGTGGCCAAGTCCTATAAATAGCACAGAATTCAGCCGAGTACTACACACCTCAATTTTCTTTCTTTCTCTCTATGTAATATATATTTATAATTATAATTTTAATTATAATTAAGATTAATAATAAGTTATGGTTTAGTTGGGTTAATGTAAGAAATGTTTTACGGGTTTTAAAGTCGGAACTCTGTCCGTGTAACGCTACGCGATAAATAATCACTGTAAGCTATGTTCTTCCTTTTTAAATTAATGTCTCGTAACTAAGTTATTATTATGCTTATTTAAACCGAAGTAATTATGATGTTAGACTAAATATTAAAGACGGGGTTATTAGATTTTGTACCATAATTTGGGTTTGGACAAAAGACCGACACTTGTGAACATTGGACTATTGACTATTAATAGGTAGGGGGTATTGTCTAATTGAATGACAACTCATTGGAACCTGTCGAACCTATCTTCAAATTAGTTAATCTAATAATTATTAAATTGATTACGAATGTCCTATTTAGTGACGTTTATACGACATCATTTACAATCATTTAATTAATCAATTGGATTGGGTAATTAATTATTCATTATGGCCAAGTGAATAAATTAATGTATCATGGACTAATTAAAACAGGGATGGATTACATACAAGGATAATTGGTGTAATTGTTAATAAAGTATTAAAACCTTGTTACAGTTTAAATCCCTAATTAGTTGAAATATTTGACTTCGGAAATAAGGTTAATTTGACGAGCATTTTATAATTATGACCGATGGACTATTATGAGCAAAACCCAGATAGGTATCAAATAAGCCAGGACAAAGGACAATTAACCCAAAGTAATAAATTAAAATCAAAACGTCAAACAACATGGTTACGGAAGTTTAAATAAGCATAATTCTTTTATTGTATTTCTCATCGTACTTTTAATTACTGTCATTTTATTATTCGCAATTTTAATTACTGTCGTTGTTATTTATTTTAGGCATTTTAATTATCGTCATTTATCTTTACGCTTTATTTAAAATCGACAAACCGGTCATTAAACGGTAAAAACCCCCTTTTATATATTATTATTACTATATATAATTATATATATTTTATATAAATATAGTTGTTAAAAATATAGTACGTAATCGCTAGCTCCCTGTGGAACGAACCGGACTTACTAAAAACTACACTACTCTACGATTAGGTACACTGCCTATAGTGTTGTAGCAAGGTTTATGTATATCCCATCTATATAAATAAATAAATGTTGTATCATATTTCGCCGTATTTCATATTAAAAATAATACTATTTCGTACACCTCCGCTTCACACATCACCGTCTAACTTTCATTAAAAAAATTTGTAAACCCTTGACATGTGTATTCCATGTGAGGGTAAATACATCTTTTTACCCTTCATCGTCAATTTCACATTCATCTCCATCTTCATCTCCATTTCCACCTCCATCTTCTTCATCAAAACATTATAAACTCTAAATTAATTAATCCCTCAAAATCAAATACATCAAAAAAGTTGTTATTGTGCCATCGGTTTTCTTTTCAAACTCTTGAAACTAGATTGAAACTAACAGACTTTCAAACTCTTGAAACCAATTAAAAATTGTTATTGTACGAGCGATTTTTTTTACGTGTTTGAATTAAGATTTAGGCACTTTCGAATTTTGCGACGCCGTTTATATAATTTAGTGCCTTTTAAGTTATTGCCGTTTTGGATATAGAATTCCTTTTAAGCTTTAATTCCTTTAGACGCAACTTTTTAGATTTAGTTTTTAGACTTTTAAGTTTCGACGTTTTTCTTTCTTATTTTTATTTTTCGACGCGCTTCTTTTTCTTTCTCATTTCCACGCTCTAGTTTTTAGGACATAGATTTTTATTTCAAAATTTCGACTAAAAATTATTTTAAGCGGTTAAATTGATAGACATCCAAATTTTCTGGTTCGTAGTAATAGTTGGATTTGTTAGTGGCTGAGTTGTGGATTTTCCGACTTAAAGGATCCTGGCTCCCTGCTGCATCTTTTGGCTATTCAAAACGTGGGCAAAAGCAGAAAAGTCTATTAATTTAATAACTTATATAATTTTTATTTTTATAACTAATAGGATATTCAGTGAATGCACCGAGCAAAACGTTCACCACCTTTCATACGTTCACCACTGTAAACCGATCAAGACATCTAGCCAATATTATCGCCGTTGATTTTTCTTTAGAATCATCATCTAGTCAAACAAGTACTCCAACTCAAAATCCCGATAATTCATTTTTTGAACCCGACTTCACAATTGAGAACCCGGAGAATATTCAAGGACAATTCCAAGATCCTGAACCACTAATCATTCCTCCTGAACTACAACCCATTAAATCAGAAACCTCTAGTGATTCGGATTCAACAAATTCAAAAATGGAAGTAACGAAACCTCAAAGTATGGAAGACCGAATGAGAGCCACACGCACTGGCCAAGGTCACGCCATTATTCAGCCAGATGTTAATGCACCAGATTATGAAATCAAAGGACAAATCCTACACATGGTAACTAATCAATGCCAATATAGTGGTACGCCAAAAGAAGATCCAAACGAACATCTTCGAACCTTTAATAGGATCTGTACTCTATTCAAAATCAGATAAGTTGAGGATGAACAGATCTATCTCATGTTATTTCCCTGGACTTTAAAGGGAGAAGCCGAAGATTGGTTAGAATCGTTACCTGAAGGGGCGATTGATACATGGGATGTTTTAGTTGAGAAATTTCTTAAAAGATTCTTTTCGGCATCTAAAGCCGTGAGACTTCAAGGAGAAATTGTTACGTTCGCGCAAAAGCCAAATGAAACATTATATGAGGCATGGACAAGATTCGGAAAGTTGTTGAGAGGATGTCCTCAGCACGGTTTAGACACTTATCAAATAGTACAAATATTCTACCAAGGTATCGACATTGCTACACGAAAAGACATCGACACAGTAGCTGGTGGTTCCATTATGAAGAAAACCGCAACCGAAGCTCACAAAATCATTAATAACACAGCCTCCCACTCGCATGAGTGGCATCAGTAAAAAGACATTTTTCGTTCATCTAAAGCTGCTAGAGCCGATTCTAGCCATGACTTTGATTCCGTTTCCGCAAAAATAGATGCTTTCGAGAGATGAATGGAAAAGATGACTAAAGATATTTACGCAATACGAATCAGTTGTGAGCAATGTGGTGGACCACACTTAACGAAAGATTGCCACATTGAGCAAACGATGGAACAACGTGAGAATGTTTCCTACATGAACCAAAGGCCGGGAAATAATTATCAAAATAATTATCAACCGCCAAGGCCGAACTTTAATTAAAATCAAAACATTCTTTACAATCCAAATGAACCCAACAATAACTCGTACAACCAACAAGGTCTGAATAACCAACCAACTCAAAACAACACTTTCAATCAACAAAGACCTGGCTTGTATAAATCACCACAACAAACCGAAGAGAAAAAGTCAAATCTGGAAGAAATGGTACAAAAGCTAGTTGAATCTCAAACACAATTTATTGCATCTCAAACCCAAACAAATGAGAGGTTTGATCAGTCATTAAGAACTCAACAAACTTCCATTTTGAATCTAGAAAAACACGTAGGTACTCTTGCTAGCATAATGAGTGAGAGGGAACAAGGAAAGCTACCGAGTAATACTGAAGTAAATCCTCGGAATGAGAATGTTAATATGGTATCAACGAATTCTGAAAAACCATCATCAGAAGATGGGAAGGTTTTCGATGTGAGTAACAATGAAGAAGTTACAACACCACCACCACCACTCGAGTATGTAAAGCCAGTGGTGGCACCATACAGACCACCCATCCTGTTTCCAAGAAAAGGAGTTGAGTATGAGTAAGTAATAGGTAATAAAGTTTGTGATACCTCTGAAAAGAAGAAGAAGGAGAATAAGAAAATGCAAGAAACAAAAACCGTAAAAGTAAACCCAGTGAAGACAGTTCCACCAAAACTTCCACCAAGGTTGGGTGATCCGGGTGAATTTATTGTTCCTTGTCTACTTAGTGATTGTGTCATGTATGATGCACTAGCAGATTTAGGTGCGAGTGTGAGTGTTATGCCTCTTTCATTATATAAGAGATTAGGAGTAGGTGAGTTAAGTCCAACGAAAATGAGTGTTAGACTCTTTGATCAAACCATTAAGCACCCAGTTGGAATTGCTGACAACCTACCCGTTCAAGTAGGTAATTTAACTTTTCTAGTCAAATTTATTGTCATTGACATAGAAGAGGACTCAAACATTCCTCTAATTTTAGGTCGACCATTCTTAGCGTCCATTGGGGCATTATTTGATGTAAGAGAGGGTAAAATGACACTTAGTGATGATGAAAAATCGGTCACCTTTGTGAGTCGAAAGGCTAAATCTCCACCAACCAAAACCGTTGAACCAATAAAAATGATTGGTAAGAACCACATTATTTTACCAACTCCAACGGTAGTGCTTAGCAATGATAAAATGCCTAAGTGTGGGGAAGATGAAGTAACACCTAATGATGACCTGATAACAAAGAACCCCGTTGTTGATACAAAATTAAATGACTCCGTTATTAACAGTTTAATGAAGAAACTTATTAAACGGATTCGTGATGCTAGAACCAAGGGGAACTCTAAGTTATGTAACCGGTTAGTATCCAATCTATCGCCTAAAGAAAAGGCGAAACTATTTGAATTTGTAGATATTACACAGGAATCCGACCAATGGCTTAAAGCAAAAGTCACAGATATGCAAATTGATTATGGTCCAAAAGAAATTGACGATGAAGTTAATCACAATTTCAAAACCACAGCTACCTAAGTGTGGGGAGATTCAAATGTTCTAAGAAATAATGCTGTCTAAAGTTATTTGTTCTGTTCTCGTGTAGTTCCGAGAATGGAATCCGATTGACCTTTTCCACTAGCAGACACTAAAGAACTAGTTTTCTTTCCCCCATTCTGAATTTTATTTTGTTTTGTAGGTTTGTATGAAATTAATACGCTTTTTAAATTTAAGTTTTGTGTGAATTTAAAAACAAAATTTACTTTATTTCATTAAGTTTAAAAAATGATTTCTAAAATTCTTCGTAAGTTAAAGACTAGATCATAGAATCGAAATTACTTTACCCAAAGACGGGGCGAAAAATTTTGTTATCGTTATTTTTAATATTATTGATCTAAAAAGTATGCCAAAAAAAAAAATTAAAAACCCCAAAAATCTTTGCTTTTAAAACAATCGCTTTAAAAATGACAAATTTTAAATTTTGTCGAGGGACGGACTAGGTAAACATACCGAAACTACCTAAAGTAAAAGGAAACAAAATTTAAAAAAATTATTCATTTAAATTGTTTTAATAAATAAAGGTTTTATAAATATATATATATATATATATATATATATATATATATATATATATATATATATATATATATATATATATATATATATTTGTAGTTTATCTTATGTACAAAACAGGGTAAAACAACGCACTTTCAAAGACTGACATTAAAGTTCAGCAAAAGCTACTAATTTTGACGACAAGACGCAAAATATCAAATGTGATATAAAATAATATGTTTGCAAACTCGGTATTTTTAATCACTTTTCTACACTAATCACCCTCATGAATTTATAATTATAGTATGATTTCATGCAAATGAGGGCATTGCATGATTTCAAGTGTGGGGAAGGGTTACAAATTCTCTCGGGTTTATACTTAGTTTAATTGCCAAATTTTGTGAAAATTTGAAAAATTTTCAACTAAATGAATTCAAAATCATGTTTATACATATTTGTGAACGATAAAACTAGGTGTTAATGCCTAAATTATTGTTACCTCGGAAAGAACATAAATGGAGAAACAACTCAAAACGCTTGAATTCATTTAAAATGGAATAGAAGAGAATAAAAAGGCAAAGATAAGAATAAATAAAAGCTAAGTGTGGGAAGAATTTACCAATTTCTTTAAAACACATATCACATATTTGGTGCAAATTATTGCTTGTACTTTTGCTTTGGACTAAACTAATCAGTTTTACCCGATTTACTGTAATATATTTGAAAGAAAGATGGATCTACACGATGAATCAATTCCATCATTAAAAGGAAGTAAAGTCTTCCGAAAAAGACATGTGCTTCTTGATTTAGGTCAGGAAGTTGTCGTCCAGACCAACTGTAGGTTGACGAAAAATCTAGAAAAGTCATCTCTAAAATCAGCAGGAAATCCACGGACCTCAGCATCAAACAGGGTCACCAAGTAGTCAGACTTATCCTAACTATGAGAGGATCTGTCTCGTAAAATAGGGAGGGCGCCGTGCAAATTAGCTTGATAAGACTAATGAATCAGACCCCCAGAAAGGATAATCTCCTTAAAGATTAAAAATCAGCTTTTAAGCCTGATATTACTCAATCCTTGAGATTGACTTTAAAGATTGAGAATTACAAACTCATGGAATTCAATGATATCTAAACTCAAGATTGAACGAGAAAATATTTTGATCAAAATTACAAACCGATTTGCTTTCTGAAAACCTATTTTCAATGCATTCATTACCATTGAACGTAAAATCCTGAGAATTCAACGGAATTCATTAGGTCACCTGAACCAAATCGGGTGTCAACCGTAAGAACGGTGGTTGCATAGCATGGTCGAAGACAGGACCTTGTGCCAGACCAAAAAATTACAGGGTGATCTTTACTATTTCTCCTACAAAGGATAGTAATTGCATCCGATACGTTGTGGACCATGAACAAAAGCGTGTCATTAGACATTGCCTTAACAGTTGCTTGTTCAACGCTTTCCTTTACAACCGGACGGTAGTTTACCGAAAGGTAATATACGGAGCAAATATACTGGATGTGTTGCTTTCCTAATACAAGGTTAGCAAGTGGGTGATACAAAACCACAAGTTTAGAGCTAAAATTTTAAAATTTGAAACTCACAAAACCCACAAAAATATTTTACAAACCCTGGTGAAGGGTTATTTCGGAAAACTTGTTTAGGGTAAAATCTAGCTTGAATTTTCAAAAGATCAAAAGTTTTCATAAAGATCCAATTTCCTTAAAGGATCTACATTTTCATAGTCATGTGAGACTGTAAACCACATCGTTACTATCATTGTTCATATCGCTGTATCAAAATCACTAATGTATGAAGTGTGAGAATAAAAAGTGATTCGAGTGAAGTGTGATTTTATTTCAAGTTCTGTATTGCTTGAGGACAAGCAATGTTCAAGTGTGGGGATATTTGATAGTGCTCCAAATGAACATATATTTAGGCACAATATCCTTCCAATATGTAAAGCTTTTAGTTGCAATTGTTCTATTTTCAAGTAATAATCGTTTAAATAAATAAGTGTGAAGACTGAAGACGCAAATGAAGATTTGAAGACGCAAATGATCAAAAAGTATAAATATACAAGATACAATTCAAGTGGTTCAATTTATTGATGAGAAACGTCTAAAAATTACAAGAGTACAAGTCGTGGAACGCAAAGTACAAGATATCTAAGCACACGAAAAGGCGTTCAAAAATCCGGAACCGAGACATAAACCGAGCATCAACGTGCGAGTCAATGGACCTAAAATTACAAGTCAACTATGCACATGAATATAATATAATATATATATATATATATATATATATATATATAATTATATAAAATTATATATATTATATATTTATATTTAAATGTGTCGGCAAAGCTAGAAAACAAATCAATATGAGCTGGATCAGGAGGCCATGCGATCGCATGGCCTGGAAGCTTATTTTCCATGCAATCGCATGGCAGTAAAAATGTGGCCAAGTCCTATAAATAGCACAGAATTCAGCCGAGTACTACACACCTCAATTTTCTTTCTTTCTCTCAATGTAATATATATTTATAATTATAATTTTAATTATAATTAAGATTAATAATAAGTTATGGTTTAGTTGGGTTAATGTAAGAAATGTTTTACGAGTTTTAAAGTCAGAACACTGTCCGTGTAACGCTACGCGATAAATAATCACTGTAAGCTATGTTCTTCCTTTTTAAATTAATGTCTCGTAACTAAGTTATTATTATGCTTATTTAAGCCGAAGTAATCGTGATGTTAGACTAAATATTAAAGACGGGGTTATTGAATTTTGTACCATAATTTGGGTTTGGACAAAAGACCGGCACTTGTGAACATTGGACTATTGACTATTAATATGTAGGGGGTATTGTCTAATTGAATGACAACTCATTGGAACCTGTTGAACCTATCTTCAAATTAGTTAATCTAATAACTATTAAATTGATTACGAATGTCCTATTTAGTGACGTTTATACAACACCGTTTACAATCATTCAATTTGAAATGTCCCGTTCTTATTGATTAAAAACGTTCCATATTAATTGATTTCGTTGCGAGGTTTTGACCTCTATATGAGACGTTTTTCAAAGACTGCATTCATTTTTAAAACAAACCATAACCTTTATTTCATAAATAAAGGTTTAAAAAGCTTTACATAGATTATCAAATAATGATAATCTAAAATATCCTGTTTACACACGACCATTACATAATGGTTTACAATACAAATATGTTACATCGAAATCAGTTTCTTGAATGCAGTTTTTACACAATATCATACAAACATGGACTCCAAATCTTGTCCTTATTTTAGTATGCAACAGCGGAAGCTCTTAATATTCACCTGAGAATAAACATGCTTTAAACGTCAACAAAAATGTTGGTGAGTTATAGGTTTAACCTATATATATCAAATCGTAACAATAGACCACAAGATTTCATATTTCAATACACATCCCACACATAGAGATAAAAATCATTCATATGGTGAACACCTGGTAACCGACATTAACAAGATGCATATATAAGAATATCCCCATCATTCCGGGACACCCTTCGGATATGATATAAATTTCGAAGTACTAAAGCATCCGGTACTTTGGATGGGTTTGTTAGGCCCAATAGATCTATCTTTAGGATTCGCGTCAATTAGGGTGTCTGTTCCCTAATTCTTAGATTACCAGACTTAATAAAAAGGGGCATATTCGATTTCGATAATTCAACCATAGAATGTAGTTTCACGTACTTGTGTCTATTTTGTAAATCATTTATAAAACCTGCATGTATTCTCATCCCAAAAATATTAGATTTTAAAAGTGGGACTATAACTCACTTTCACAGATTTTTACTTCGTCGGGAAGTAAGACTTGGCCACTGGTTGATTCACGAACCTATAACAATATATACATATATATCAAAGTATGTTCAAAATATATTTACAACACTTTTAATATATTTTGATGTTTTAAGTTTATTAAGTCAGCTGTCCTCGTTAGTAACCTACAACTAGTTGTCCACAGTTAGATGTACAGAAATAAATCGATAAATATTATCTTGAATCAATCCACCACCCAGCCCATGTGAGTCACCTAACACATGTGGGAACCATCATTTGGCAACTAGCATGAAATATCTCATAAAATTACAAAAATATGAGTAATCATTCATGACTTATTTACATGAAAACAAAATTACATATCCTTTATATCTAATCCATACACCAACGACCAAAAACACCTACAAACACTTTCATTCTTCAATTTTCTTCATATAACTTATATCATATCCGAAGGGTGTCCCGGAATGATGGGGATATTCTTATATATGCATCTTGTTAATGTCGGTTACCAGGTGTTCACCATATGAATGATTTTTATCTCTATGTATGGGATGTGTATTGAAATATGAAATCTTGTGGTCTATTGTTACGATTTGATATATATAGGTTAAACCTATAACTCACCAACATTTTTGTTGACGTTTAAAGCATGTTTATTCTCAGGTGAATATTAAGAGCTTCCGCTGTTGCATACTAAAATAAGGACAAGATTTGGAGTCCATGTTTGTATGATATTGTGTAAAAACTGCATTCAAGAAACTGATTTCGAAGTGTATACGTATCTCAGTATTGATCACAACTCAAACTATATATATTTTGGAATCAACCTCAACCCTGTATAGCTAACTCCAACATTCACATATAGAGTGTCTATGGTTGTTCCGAAATATATATAGATGTGTCGACATGATAGGTTGAAACATTGTATACGTGTCTATGGTATCTCAAGATTACATAATATACAATACAAGTTGATTAAGTTATGGTTAGAATAGATTTGTTACCAATTTTCACGTAGCTAAAATGAGAAAAATTATCCAATCTTGTTTTACCCATAACTTCTTCATTTTAAATCCGTTTTGAGTGAATCAAATTGCTATGGTTTCATATTGAACTCTATTTTATGAATCTAAACAGAAAAGTATAGGTTTATAGTCGGAAAAATAAGTTACAAGTCGTTTTTGTAAAGGTAGTCATTTCAGTCGAAAGAACGACGTCTAGATGACCATTTTAGAAAACATACTTCCACTTTGAGTTTAATCATAATTTTTGGATATAGTTTCATGTTCATAATAAAAATCATTTTCTCAGAATAACAACTTTTAAATCAAAGTTTATCATAGTTTTTAATTAACTAACCCAAAACAGCCCGCGGTGTTACTACGACGGCGTAAATCCGGTTTTACGGTGTTTTTCGTGTTTTCAGGTTTTAAATCATTAAGTTAGCATATCATATAGATATAGAACATGTGTTTAGTTGATTTTAAAAGTCAAGTTAGAAGGATTAACTTTTGTTTGCGAACAAGTTTAGAATTAACTAAACTATGTTCTAGTGATTACAAGTTTAAACCTTCGAATAAGATAGCTTTATATGTATGAATCGAATGATGTTATGAACATCATTACTACCTTAATTTACTTGGATAAACCTACTAGAAAAGAGAAAAATGGATCTAGCTTCAATGGATCATTGGATGGCTCGAAGTTCTTGAAGCAGAATCATGACACGAAAACAAGTTCAAGTAAGATCATCACTTGAAATAAGATTGTTATAGTTATAGAAATTGAACCAAAGTTTGAATATGATTATTACCTTGTATTAGAATGATAACCTACTGTAAGAAACAAAGATTTCTTGAGGTTGGATGATCACCTTACAAGATTGGAAGTGAGCTAGCAAACTTGAAAGTATTCTTGATTTTATGAAACTAGAACTTTTGGAATTTATGAAGAACACTTAGAACTTGAAGATAGAACTTGAGAGAGATCAATTAGATGAAGAAAATTGAAGAATGAAAGTGTTTGTAGGTGTTTTTGGTCGTTGGTGTATGGATTAGATATAAAGGATATGAAATTTTGTTTTCATGTAAATAAGTCATGAATGATTACTCATATTTTTGTAATTTTATGAGATATTTCATGCTAGTTGCCAAATGATGGTTCCCACATGTGTTAGGTGACTCACATGGGCTGCTAATAGCTGATCATTGGAGTGTATATACCAATAGTACATACATCTAAAAGCTGTGTATTGTACGAGTACGAATACGGGTGCATACGAGTAGAATTGTTGATGAAACTGAACGAGGATGTAATTTTAAGTATTTTTGTTAAGTAGAAGTATTTTGATAAGTGTATTGAAGTCTTTCAAAAGTGTATAAATACATATTAAAACACTACATGTATATACATTTTAACTGAGTCGTTAAGTCATCGTTAGTCGTTACATGTAAATGTTGTTTTGAAACCTTTAGGTTAACGATCTTGTTGAATGTTGTTAACCCATTGTTTATTATAACAAATGAGATGTTAAATTATTATATTATCATGATATTATGATATATAATATATCTTAGTATGATGTATATACAGTTAAATGTCGTTACAACGATAATCGTTACATATATGTCTCGTTTCGAAATCATTAAGTTAGTAGTCTTATTTTTACATATGTATTTCATTGTTAATACACTTAATAATATATTTACTTATCATTTAACATAATTAACCAAGTGTATCAATATCTTAATATGATTCATATGTACCTAGTAAGACGTTGTTATAACGATAATCGTTATATATATCGTTTTCGAGTTTCTTAAATTAATAGTCTCATTTTTATGTATATAACTCATTGTTAAAATACCTAATGAGATACATACTTATAATAAAAACATGTTAACTATATATATAACCATATATATGTCATTGTATAGTTTTTACAAGTTTTAACGTTCGTGAATCACCGGTCAACTTGGGTGGTCAATTGTCTATATGAAACATATTTCAATTAATCAAGTCTTAACAAGTTTGATTGCTTAACATGTTGGAAACATTTAATCATGTAAATATCAATCTCAATTAATATATATAAACATGAAAAAGTTCGGGTCACTACAGTACCTACCCGTTAAATAAATTTCGTCCCGAAATTTCAAGGTGTTGAAGGTGTTGACGAATCTTCTGGAAATAGATGCGGGTATTTCTTCTTCATCTGATCTTCACGCTCCCAGGTGAACTCGGGTCCTCTACGAGCATTCCATCGAACCTTAACAATTGGTATCTTGTTTTGCTTAAGTCTTTTAACCTCACGATCCATTATTTCGACGGGTTCTTTGATGAATTGAAGTTTTTCGTTGATTTGGATTTCATCTAACAGAATAGTGAGATCTTCTTTAGCAAAACATTTCTTCAAATTCGAGACGTGGAAAGTGTTATGTACAGCCGTGAGTTGTTGAGGTAACTCTAGTCGGTAAGCTACTGGTCCGACACGATCAATAATCTTGAATGGTCCAATATACCTTGGATTTAATTTCCCTCGTTTACCAAATCGAACAACGCCTTTCCAAGGTGCAACTTTAAGCATGACCATCTCTCCAATTTCAAATTCTATATCTATTCTTTTAATGTCAGCGTAGCTCTTTTGTCGACTTTGGGCGGTTTTCAACCGTTGTTGAATTTGGATGATCTTCTCGGTAGTTTCTTGTATAATCTCTGGACCCGTAATCTGTCTATCCCCCACTTCACTCAAACAAATCGGAGACCTGCACTTTCTACCATAAAGTGCTTCAAACGGCGCCATCTCAATGCTTGAATGGTAGCTGTTGTTGTAGGAAAATTCTGCTAACGGTAGATGTCGATCCCAACTATTTCCGAAATCAATAACACATGCTCGTAGCTTGTCTTCAAGCGTTTGTATCGTCCTTTCGCTCTGCCCATCAGTTTGTGGATGATAGGCAGTACTCATGTCTAGACGAGTTCCTAATGCTTGCTGTAATGTCTGCCAGAATCTTGAAATAAATCTGCCATCCCTATCAGAGATAATAGAGATTGGTATTCCATGTCTGGAGATGACTTCCTTCAAATACAGTCGTGCTAACTTCTCCATCTTGTCATCTTCTTTTATTGGCAAGAAGTGTGCTGATTTGGTGAGACGGTCAACTATTACCCAAATAGTATCAAAACCACTTGCAATCCTTGGTAATTTAGTGACGAAATCCATGGTAATGTTTTCCCATTTCCATTCCGGGATTTCGGGTTGTTGAAGTAGACCTGATGGTTTCTGATGCTCAGCTTTGACCTTAGAACACGTCAAACATTCTCCTACGTATTTAGCAACATCGGCTTTCATACCCGGCCACCAAAAATCTTTCTTGAGATCCTTGTACATCTTCCCCGTTCCAGGATGTATTGAGTATCTGGTTTTATGAGCTTCTCTAAGTACCATTTCTCTCATATCTCCAAATTTTGGTACCCAAATCTTTTCAGCCCTATACCGGGTTTCGTCTTCCCGAATATTAAGATGCTTCTCCGATCCTTTGGGTATTTCATCCTTTAAATTTCCCTCTTTTAAAACTCCTTGTTGCGCCTCCTTTATTTGAGTAGTAATGTTATTATGAATCATTATATTCATAGATTTTACTCGAATGGGTTCTCTGTCCTTCCTGCTCAAGGCATCGGCTACCACATTTGCCTTCCCCGGGTGGTAACGAATCTCAAAGTCGTAATCATTCAATAATTCAATCCACCTACGCTGCCTCATATTCAGTTGTTTCTGATTAAATATGTGTTGAAGACTTTTGTGGTCGGTATATATAATACTTTTAACCCCATATAAGTAGTGCCTCCAAGTCTTTAATGCAAAAACAACTGCGCCTAATTCCAAATCATGCGTCGTATAATTTTGTTCGTGAATCTTCAATTGTCTAGACGCATAAGCAATCACCTTCGTTCGTTGCATTAATACACAACCGAGACCTTGCTTTGATGCGTCACAATAAATCACAAAATCATCATTCCCTTCAGGCAATGACAATATAGGTGCCGTAGTTAGCTTTTTCTTCAATAACTGAAACGCTTTCTCTTGTTCATCATTCCATTCAAATTTCTTCCCTTTATGCGTTAATGCAGTCAAGGGTTTTGCTATTCTGGAAAAGTCTTGGATGAACCTTCTGTAGTAACCAGCTAGTCCTAAAAACTGGCGTATGTGTTTCGGAGTTTTCGGGGTTTCCCACTTTTCAACAGTTTCTATCTTTGCCGGATCCACCTTAATACCTTCTTTGTTCACTATGTGACCGAGGAATTGAACTTCTTCCAACCAAAATGCACACTTTGAAAACTTAGCGTACAATTCTTCCTTCCTCAATACTTCTAACACCTTTCTCAAATGTTCACCATGTTCTTGGTCATTCTTTGAGTAAATAAGTATGTCATCAATGAAAACAATGACAAACTTGTCAAGGTATGGTCCACACACTCGGTTCATAAGGTCCATGAACACAGCTGGTGCATTAGTTAAACCAAACGGCATGACCATAAACTCGTAATGACCGTAACGTGTTCTGAAAGCAGTCTTTGGAATATCATCTTCTTTCACCCGCATTTGATGATACCCGAAACGTAAGTCAATCTTTGAATAAACAGACGAGCCTTGTAGTTGATCAAATAAGTCATCGATTCTCGGTAGTGGGTAGCGGTTCTTGATGGTAAGTTTGTTCAACTCTCGGTAGTCGATACACAACCTGAATGTACCATCTTTCTTCTTGACAAACAAAACAGGAGCTCCCCACGGTGATGTGCTTGGTCGAATGAAACCACGCTCTAAAAGTTCTTGTAATTGGCTTTGCAGTTCTTTCATCTCGCTGGGTGCTAGTCTGTAAGGAGCACGAGCTATTGGTGCAGCTCCTGGTACAAGATCTATTTGAAATTCAACGGATCGATGTGGGGGTAATCCCGGTAATTCTTTCGGAAATACATCGGGAAATTCTTTTGCGACGGGAACATCATTGATGCTCTTTTCTTCAGTTTGTACTTTCTCGACGTGTGCTAGAACAGCATAGCAACCTTTTCTTATTAGTTTTTGTGCCTTCAAATTACTAATAAGATGTAGCTTCGTGTTGCCCTTTTCTCCGTACACCATTAAGGGTTTTCATTTTTCTCGTATAATGCGAATTTCATTTTTGTAACAAACGATCTCTGCTTTCACTTCTTTCAACCAGTACATACCGATTATCACATCAAAACTCCCTAACTCTACTGGTATCAAATCAATCTTAAATGTTTCGCTAACCAGTTTAATTTCTCGATTCCGACATATATTATCTACTGAAATTAATTTACCATTTGCTAATTCGAGTAAAAATTTACTATCCAAAGGCGTCAATGGACAACTTAATTTAGCACAAAAATCTCTACTCATATAGCTTCTATCCGCACCCGAATCAAATAAAACGTAAGCAGATTTATTGTCAATAAGAAACGTACCCGTAACAAGCTCCGGGTCTTCCTGTGCCTCTGCCGCATTAATATTGAAAACTCTTCCGCGGCCTTGTCCATTCGTGTTCTCCTGGTTCGGGCAATTTCTAATAATGTGGCCCGGTTTTCCACATTTATAACAAACTACATTGGCATAACTTGCTCCAACACTACTTGCTCCGCCATTACTCGTTCCGACACCATTTGTTCCTTTCATTCTATTAACCCCTGGTCCGTAGACCTCACACTTCGCCGCGCTATGACCATTTCTTTTACACTTGTTGCAAAATTTGGTGCAGAACCCCGAGTGATACTTTTCACACCTTTGGCATAGCTGCTTCTGATTGTTGTTGTTGTTGCGGTTATTATTGTTGTTGGGATGATTGTTGTTGTTGTTGTTGTTGTTGTTGGGCCGTTTGTTGTAGTTGCGATTGATGTTGCGATTGTTGGGATAATTGTTGCGATTATTGTTGTAATTGCTGTTGTTGTTGTATTGGTGATTCTTATCACCGTTTTCCTCCCACTTTCTTTTGACTTGCTTCACATTGGCCTCTTCAGCAGTCTGTTCTTTAATTCTTTCTTCAATCTGGTTCACTAGTTTGTGAGCCATTCTACATGCCTGTTGTATAGAGGCGGGCTCGTGTGAACTTATATCTTCTTGGATTCTTTCCGGTAATCCTTTCACAAATGCGTCGATCTTCTCTTCCTCATCTTCGAATGCTCCCGGACACAATAGGCACAATTCTGTGAATCGTCTTTCGTACGTGGTAATATCAAATCCTTGGGTTCGTAACCCTCTAAGTTCTGTCTTGAGCTTATTGACCTCGGTTCTGGGACGGTACTTCTCGTTCATCAAGTGCTTGAATGCTGACCACGGTAGTGCGTACGCATCGTCTTGTCCCACTTGCTCTAGATAGGTATTCCACCATGTTAACGCAGAACCTGTGAAGGTATGCGTAGCGTACTTCACTTTGTCCTCTTCAGTACACTTACTTATGGCAAACACTGATTCGACCTTCTCGGTCCACCGTTTCAATCCGATTGGTCCTTCGGTTCCATCAAATTCCAAAGGTTTGCAGGCAGTGAATTCTTTGTAGGTGCATCCTACACGATTTCCTGTACTGCTAGATCCAAGGTTATTGTTGGTATGTAGCGCAGCCTGTACTGCAGCTATGTTTGAAGCTAGAAAAGTACGGAATTCCTCTTCATTCATATTCACGGTGTGTCGAGTAGTCGGTGCCATTTCCTTCAAAATAGTCAAATGGAACAAGTTAATCATACAGAATATTAAGAGTAGTTAATAGTATTTCGTAGCATAATATGAACTCATTTATAAAAGCTTTTTCTTCATATTAGCGTTTTATAAGTTTAAATTCGGGTAGTACCTACCCGTTAAGTTCATACTTAGTAGCTAATATACAATTCAACTACTACAATTCTATATGAAAAACTGATTATAATAATATTTCGCGTTCAAACTTTTATACAATATTTTACAAACTTACAATACCGCTTATTTTACATAAAGCATGAAATATAGCACACAATAACTTTGATACAAGATAGTTGTGAAGATAATTCTAGCTAGTACACAAGTCGTTCAGCAAAGGCAATAAAGACACGTAATTCATACGTCCAGAAACAAGTCATGCATTCTGGTTTTACTAGGACTACTTCCCATCCTTGGTCTTGTGCAACATAACCGTTATGGCCGTTGATAAGACAGCGTGTTGTAACATCGTCAAAGGGATGAGGGTTACGTAATGTCCAACAGTCCCGTAATAATCTAAAAACCTCATTTCTTACCCCAATTACCGACTCCGTCACTTGTGGAAACGTTTTGTTTAATAGTTGTAGCCCGATGTTCTTGTTCTCACTTTGGTGAGAAGCGAACATTACTAATCCGTAAGCATAACATGCTTCTTTATGTTGCATGTTAGCCGCTTTTTCTAAATCACGAAGTCCAATATTCGGATATATTGAGTCAAAATAATTTCTTAACCCGTTGCGTAAAATAGCATTTGGGTTCCCCGCAATATATGCGTCAAAGTAAACACATCGTAACTTATGGGTTTCCCAATGTGATATCCCCCATCTTTCAAATGAAAGCCTCTTATAAACCAAGACATTCTTGGAACGTTCTTCGAATGTCTTACAAACTGATCTCGCCTTAAATAGTTGTGCCGAAGAATTCTGGCCGACTCTAGACAAGATTTCATCAATCATGTCTCCGGGTAGGTCTCTTAAAATATTGGGTTGTCTATCCATTTTGTGTTTTTAAACTGTAAAATAGACAAGAGTTAGATTCATAAAAAAATACTTATTAATACAAGCAATTTTTACATATATCATAAAGCATAAGAACACTATATTACATATATTACACCACACGAATACAACTAGCTTATTCCGACTCGCTCGTTTCTTCTTCTTCGGTTTTGGTTCGTTTTGCCAAGTTTCTAGGGATATATGATGTTCCCCTAATACGAGCCGTCGTTATCCACATTGGTTTAGAAAAACCTGGTGGTTTAGAGGTTCCCGGGTCTTTGTTACAACTTAAGGACTTCGGGGGTTGACGATACATATAAAGTTCATCGGGGTTGGAATTAGATTTCTCTATTTTTATGCCCTTTCCCTTATTATTTTCTTTTGCCTTTTTAAATTCAGTTGGGGTAATTTCTATAACATCATCGGAATTCTCGTCGGAATCCGATTCATCGGAGAATTGGTAATCCTCCCAATATTTTGCTTCCTTGGCGGAAACACCATTGACCATAATTAACCTTGGTCGGTTGGTTGAGGATTTTCTTTTACTTAACCGTTTTATTATTTCCCCCACCGGTTCTATTTCTTCATCCGGTTCCGATTCTTCTTCCGGTTCCGATTCTTCTTCCGGTTCCGACTCTTCTTCCGGTTCCTCTTCGGGAACTTGTGAATCAGTCCACGAATCATTCCAATTTACATTTGACTCTTCATTATTATTAGGTGAGTCAATGGGACTTGTTCTAGAGGTAGACATCTATCACATAATATCAAACGCGTTAAGAGATTAATATATCACATAATATTCACATGTTAAAAATATATAGTTTCCAACAAAATTTGTTAAGCAATCATTTTTCAAATAAACACGGTCGAAGTCCAGACTCACTAATGCATCCTAACAAACTCGATAAGACACACTAATGCAAAATTCTAGTTCTCTAAGACCAACGCTCGGATACCAACTGAAATGTCCCGTTCTTATTGATTAAAAACGTTCCATATTAATTGATTTCGTTGCGAGGTTTTGACCTCTATATGAGACGTTTTTCAAAGACTGCATTCATTTTTAAAACAAACCATAACCTTTATTTCATAAATAAAGGTTTAAAAAGCTTTACGTAGATTATCAAATAATGATAATCTAAAATATCCTGTTTACACACGACCATTACATAATGGTTTACAATACAAATATGTTACATCAAAATCAGTTTCTTGAATGCAGTTTTTACACAATATCATACAAACATGGACTCCAAATCTTGTCCTTATTTTAGTATGCAACAGCGGAAGCTCTTAATATTCACCTGAGAATAAACATGCTTTAAACGTCAACAAAAATGTTGGTGAGTTATAGGTTTAACCTATATATATCAAATCGTAACAATAGACCACAAGATTTCATATTTCAATACACATCCCACACATAGAGATAAAAATCATTCATATGGTGAACACCTGGTAACCGACATTAACAAGATGCATATATAAGAATATCCCCATCATTCCGGGACACCCTTCGGATATGATATAAATTTCGAAGTACTAAAGCATCCGGTACTTTGGATGGGTTTGTTAGGCCCAATAGATCTATCTTTAGGATTCGCGTCAATTAGGGTGTCTGTTCCCTAATTCTTAGATTACCAGACTTAATAAAAAGGGGCATATTCGATTTCGATAATTCAACCATAGAATGTAGTTTCACGTACTTGTGTCTATTTTGTAAATCATTTATAAAACCTGCATGTATTCTCATCCCAAAAATATTAGATTTTAAAAGTGTGACTATAACTCACTTTCACAGATTTTTACTTCGTCAGGAAGTAAGACTTGGCCACTGGTTGATTCATGAACCTATAACAATATATACATATATATCAAAGTATGTTCAAAATATATTTACAACACTTTTAATATATTTTGATGTTTTAAGTTTATTAAGTCAGCTGTCCTCGTTAGTAACCTACAACTAGTTGTTCACATTTAGATGTACAGAAATAAATCGATAAATATTATCTTGAATCAATCCACGACCCAGTGTATACGTATCTCAGTATTGATCACAACTCAAACTATATATATTTTGGAATCAACCTCAACCCTGTATAGCTAACTCCAACATTCACATATAGAGTGTCTATGGTTGTTCCGAAATATATATAGATGTGTCGACATGATAGGTCGAAACATTGTATACGTGTCTATGGTATCTCAAGATTACATAATATACAATACAAGTTGATTAAGTTATGGTTGGAATAGATTTGTTACCAATTTTCACGTAGCTAAAATGAGAAAAATTATCCAATCTTGTTTTACCCATAACTTCTTCATTTTAAATCCGTTTTGAGTGAATCAAATTGCTATGGTTTCATATTGAACTCTATTTTATGAATCTAAACAGAAAAGTATAGGTTTATAGTCGGAAAAATAAGTTACAAGTCGTTTTTGTAAAGGTAGTCATTTCAGTCAAAAGAACGACGTCTAGATGACCATTTTAGAAAACATACTTCCACTTTGAGTTTAATCATAATTTTTGGATATAGTTTCATGTTCATAATAAAAATCATTTTCTCAGAATAACAACTTTTAAATCAAAGTTTATCATAGTTTTTAATTAACTAACCCAAAACAGCCCGCGGTGTTACTACGACGGCGTAAATCCGGTTTTACGGTGTTTTTCGTGTTTCCAGGTTTTAAATCATTAAGTTAGCATATCATATAGATATAAAACATGTGTTTAGTTGATTTTAAAAGTCAAGTTAGAAGGATTAACTTTTGTTTGCGAACAAGTTTAGAATTAACTAAACTATGTTCTAGTGATTACAAGTTTAAACCTTCGAATAAGATAGCTTTATATGTATGAATCGAATGATGTTATGAACATCATTACTACCTTAATTTCCTTGGATAAACCTACTGGAAAATAGAAAAATGGATCTAGCTTCAATGGATCCTTGGATGGCTCGAAGTTCTTGAAGCAGAATCATGACACGAAAACAAGTTCAAGTAAGATCATCACTTGAAATAAGATTGTTATAGTTATAGAAATTGAACCAAAGTTTGAATATGATTATTACCTTGTATTAGAATGATAACCTACTGTAAGAAACAAAGATTTCTTGAGGTTGGATGATCACCTTACAAGATTGGAAGTGAGCTAGCAAACTTGAAAGTATTCTTGATTTTATGAAACTAGAACTTTTGGAATTTATGAAGAACACTTAGAACTTGAAGATAGAACTTGAGAGAGATCAATTAGATGAAAAAAATTGAAGAATGAAAGTGTTTTTAGGTGTTTTTGGTCGTTGGTGTATGGATTAGATATAAAGGATATGAAATTTTGTTTTCATGTAAATAAGTCATGAATGATTACTCATATTTTTGTAATTTTATGAGATATTTCATGCTAGTTGCCAAATGATGGTTCCCACATGTGTTAGGTGACTCACATGGGCTGCTAAGAGCTGATCATTGGAGTGTATATACCAATAGTACATACATCTAAAAGCTGTGTATTGTACGAGTACGAATACGGGTGCATACGAGTAGAATTGTTGATGAAACTGAACGAGGATGTAATTGTAAGTATTTTTGTTAAGTAGAAGTATTTTGATAAGTGTATTGAAGTCTTTCAAAAGTGTATAAATACATATTAAAACACTACATGTATATACATTTTAACTGAGTCGTTAAGTCATCATTAGTCGTTACATGTAAATGTTGTTTTGAAATCTTTAGGTTAACGATCTTGTTGAATGTTGTTAACCCATTGTTTATTATAACAAATAAGATGTTAAATTATTATATTATCATGATATTATGATATATAATATATCTTAGTATGATGTATATACAGTTAAATGTCGTTACAACGATAATCGTTACATATATGTCTCGTTTCGAAATCATTAAGTTAGTAGTCTTATTTTTACATATGTATTTCATTGTTAATACACTTAATAATATATTTACTTATCATTTAACATAATTAACCAAGTGTATCAATATCTTAATATGATTCATATGTACCTAGTAAGACGTTGTTATAACGATAATCGTTATATATATCGTTTTCGAGTTTCTTAAATTAATAGTCTCATTTTTATGTATATAACTCATTGTTAAAATACCTAATGAGATACATACTTATAATAAAAACATGTTAACTATATATATAACCATATATATGTCAATGTATAGTTTTTACAAGTTTTAACGTTCGTGAATCACCGGTCAACTTGGGTGGTCAATTGTCTATATGAAACATATTTCAATTAATCAAGTCTTAACAAGTTTGATTGCTTAACATGTTGGAAACATTTAATCATGTAAATATCAATCTCAATTAATATATATAAACATGAAAAAGTTCGGGTCACTACACAATTAATCAATTGGATTGGGTAATTGATTATTCATTATGGCCAAGTGAATAAATTAATGTATCATGGACTAATTAAAACAGGGGTGGATTACATACAAGGATAATTGGTGTAATTGTTAACAAAGTATTAAAACCTTGTTACAGTTTAAATCCCTAATTAGTTAGAATATTTGACTTCGGGAATAAGGTTAATTTGACGAGCATTTTATAATTATGACCGATGGACTATTATGGGCAAAACCCAGCTAGGTATCAAATAAGCCATGACAAAGGACAATTAACCCAAAGTAATAAATTAAAATTAAAATGTCAAACATCATGGTTACGGAAGTTTAAATAAGCATAATTGTTTTATTGTATTTCTCATCGTACTTTTAATTACTGTCATTTTATTATTCGCAATTTTAATTACTGTCATTGTTATTTATTTTACGCATTTTAATTATCGTCATTTATCTTTACGCTTTATTTAAAATCAACAAATCGGTCATTAAACGGTAAAACCCCCCTTTTATATATTATTATTACTATATATAATTATATATATTTTATATAAATATAGTTGTTAAAAATATAGTACGTAATCGCTAGCTCCCTGTGGAACGAACCGGACTTACTAAAAACTAAACTACTCTACGATTAGGTACACTGCCTATAGTGTTGTAGCAAGGTTTAGGTATATCCCATCTATATAAATAAATAAAACTTGTATCATATTTCGCCGTATTTCATATTAAAAATAATACTATTTCGTACACCTCCGCTTCACACATCACCGTCTAACTTTCATTAAAAAAAATTTGTAAACCCTTGACATGTGTATTCCATGTGAGGGTAAATACGTCTTTTTACCCTTCATCGTCAATTTCACATTCATCTCCATCTTCATCTTCATCTTCATCTCCATTTCCACCTCCATCTTCTTCATCAAAACATTATAAACTCTAAATTAATTAATCCCTCAAAATCAAATACATCAAAAAAGTGGTTATTGTGCCATCGGTTTTCTTTTCAAACTCTTGAAACTAGATTGAAACTAACAGACTTTCAAACTCTTGAAACCAATTAAAAATTGTTATTGTACGAGCGATTTTTTTTACGTGTTTGATTTTGATGGGTTAATTAAATTAGATTTTATGATGTTTTAGTGAAGAAGATGGAAATGAAGATGAATTTGACGATGAAGGGTAAAAAGACCTATATACCTCCAAATAGAATACACATGTCGAGAGTTTACAAATTATTTTAACAAAATAAGACGGATGGGCCACCCACGCAAAAGTTGTAAAATGAAGTGATCACCGTAGCTAAACAATATATAAATGGGGGACCAACAAGGCAAAATATTTGGTTGAAAATAAAGTAATAAGTCGAAAATCCCATCACGTGTTAATCACGTGATGACGCTTAACGGACAAATTGGACGGCAGTTTGCTGGAGGGATGATGATTGCACTTTTTTGAAAATCAAAATGCTAAAAAAAAATAACTTATGAGTCACTGATTGCAAAATGTGGTATAATTAAGGGAGTACGCAAGGAAAAAAAAGTCTAATTTAAATGATAAAAATAAATTACAGATGCATTTTGGAAAAGATGAGTTGGAGATTGGGGAAGATGGCTTGATAGGCCCACGTATGTTTTATATTTATTTTAACAGTTCACCTTATTGTTATGCATGTATAGAAGGGTTAAAGCTATAAATGTGCTATATGCTTTCATTATTGTTTCAATGTAGGTTATATACTCAAAAAATACCAATGTAGGCTATATACTTTCAAAAAGTGTACTCATGTCATCAAAAATGACTTGCTGCCGGCTAAAGCGGTTAAAATAATTATGTGGATTTTTTTCTTTTAAATATGACATGGAAAAAAAAAACTTGTAACTTGTTCTTTCATAAATAGGCTATATACTTTCATTTTTGTTCAAATGTAGGCTATATACTCCAAAAAATACTAATGTGGGGTATATACTTTCAAAAAGTGTACTCGTGTCAACAAAACACAATTTTGGTGTTCTTCATGAAACCGCTCCTGTTCTTCATCGAATTGTGAAATCGTTGTGGATTTTGAATCTTAATACTTCACAAAAGCTGTTAGTCGAGGCTATTCGCATCATTTTTAAGGAATTTGAAGCTCCGATTAGATGATGATGTTGATACGATGAAGATGATGATGTTAGCAGGTTTCTAAGTTTTGTTGGTATACATCGGTACATCTTTTAAGAGTATGTAGCCTACAATGATATTTTTCGGAGTATATAGCCTACATTGGAACAAAAATGAAAGTATATAGCCTATTTATGGCTTTAACCCTATATACAAATACAATTTTTACCCTCTCAACCTCAACTTCATGTATATTTTATTTATTTACTATACTAATAAATGATACTTCTTGAGTATCATATGATTACAAAAAAAAAACATAGAAGTTACCGTGTATTTTCACATATAGCAACAAAGGGATTAAGACCTAGTGGTATCAAGGGATTTAAAGTTATGAATTTGAGTTTCGTTATGGACAAAAAATGTGTGTGTATACAGACGCAAAACCATGATTTAAGTATAAGGGATGCAATTGCATTTACACAATAATTAAATATCAATAATAAAAATCATATACACATCATAGCAGTTTATTATTACTAAAAACTAAAAATGAAATCATGTAAAATAAAAAACATATGCGTTATAGTAATACTTCACAAAACATATGAGTTATTAGAGTGCTCCCAATGGTGACAGTTTAGTCTTTCAGGAGTAGCTGCCACATCAACATCACATCAGCACTTCCTTTTCAGGACTAAACCCAAGACTAAATACTTCCAACAATGATACATTTCTTCCATATTTTTTTATTATTTTTTATTTTTTTATAAAATCATATTATTATAATTATTTATATTATAAATTGTAAATACTCATTATTATAAAAATAAAATTTCATTAAAAATTAAAAACATTACAATAATTAAAATTTTAAACATTACATAATTTAATATAAAATACTAAAAACTAAAAAACTAAATTATCCGTCCTCGTTCGAAGCTGCCAATTCCTTAGCATATTTTTTCATAAGTCTCGACCGAGCCCTCATCATCATTTCATATTATCACACCCCCAAATAGGGCCTGGGGTATTTGGGACTAATTATATCAAATCACAGTTGTATAAACGAGAACGACTCAATATGAGACGTTTTATTGATTTTTGCAGTGGAAGATAAATAGATTACATTGTATTTAGAGAATTAAATGTTTTAAATGAATTCGTAATTAATGCATGAAGACTCCAAGCATGGCAAGAAATCATCATCAAAGCAGCAGATATACAGCGAAAGCAATATTTAAGTACCTGAGAATAAACATGCTTAAAAAGTCAACACGAGGTTGAGTGAGTTCATAGGTTTATCATAAATCAATAGTTCAGTACAACATTAGACCACAAGATTTCAGTTTAAAGTTGATTGATACCAAATATATCAATCGAAAGAGTTGGTGTTTGTAATATCGAGACTAAACAAAGTTACCCAGTGACACTTGTTATTCATGTCGTTGAATCATTATTATATAGTCAAAGATCAACGGTTAATTGACTAGAGACGTCACTCTCAGTAGCGCTATTCATAATAACTAAGTTTGCATCTTATACCTCAGCAATTAACGATATTACGGCGGGAATTTAGCATGACAAAGCACGTATATAGCATAAATAATAATTGAGTACTTGTGTCTAAACGTAAAACAGTTATAAAAGTTGCGCATGTATTCTCATTCCAAAAATATATATAAAAAGGGAGCTATGAAAACTCACGATACGATACGATAGTTTGTAGTAAATATGCATATGACGGCATTGAACAAATATAGAGTTGACCTCGGATTCACGAACCTATATCAAGTATGTATATTAAAATGTATATTCGTAATGGAACAAGTTTATATATATTATTTCAATTGTTATATATTTCTATATATATATACTTTTATATATTTTTATATATAAGTATTTATTTGATAAAATAATATTATTAACGATAATGAATAAAGAGTTGTATTATTTTGTAATAATAATAATAATATTCATAATGATAATGGTAATATTCATAAAAATAATAATAATGATACTGGTAGTAAATAATAATAATAATATAGTTTTGATGATAGCAAAAATGATAATTTTTGTAAAAATGATAATAATTTTGATAATAGTTCACTAATAATAATACTCATGATAATAATAATAATGATAACGTTAATAATAATACTTATATTAATAATCTGATAAAATTAATAGTAATGATAATAATAAAAATAATATTTAATGATAATACTAGTGATGATAATAATAAAAATAATATTTAATAATAATACTAGTAGTAATAATAATACTAATACTTAATAACAATAATACTAATAATAATAATGATGATAATAATAATAATAATAATAATAATAATAATAATAATAATAATAATAATAATAATAATAATAATAATAATAATAATAATGAAAAGAAAAATAGGCTACCTTTAATGTAATAGGCTTTTAAAAAAAAAAAAAAATAAACGCCCACGCCCGGGCTTGAACCCGAGACCTCTCGTACAAACACAAACTCCTTAACATCCGTCTGTCTCTCTTTTTCTGTTATTATACGAATTTATTATCTATATAACTCGTTTTTGTTTTTCTATTTTAATCTTCTTCTTCTTCCATAATTCGAATGACTAGAAACCAAAAATCATAACAGCTAAATGTTTGGATCTTTTTGGAATTTGTAAAATGAAACAGAAAAAGAAACAGTTGATTTAGTTAATTAAAACAAAAAAAAAATAACCTGCTGTTCGAAGAAAAGAAGAAAAAAAATAAAGAACTCAATACTTGATTTCAAATTTAAGGACGTTTTAGGCCACAATTTCTAAATGAAACAAGTTCTAAATCCCTCCTAGAAGCTTTGTGAACCCTTAATTTTAACAGAAACATCAAGACAAAAATGAATTTTGCGAAGAACAAATTTGTTGACTTTTTTACTTTAAAGGTTTGACTCGAAAATTCGAATTCAATTCGGTGATTTGAAGGATGAAACTTTTCAGATTGATTATATAGGAGATTCCTAACAATCCTGCATTATTACATTTTGAAATGGTGATTGAATTCGAGCTTTTAAAAAATAGATGAGGAACAGAGCTAACGAGCTGTTTATATATACACATATCAATTAAAAACAGATTTTTTTTTGCTGTGATAATGGTATTGATGGTATGAAAGTCGAAGGGTATTTCAATACTAAGTGATAATCGATTGATTTATAATCAAATTGAGTCGACTGGATCTAAAATAAAAGTCAGTAGAAGCAGAATAATAAAAAAATATGACGACGATAAAAAATAAAAAATACATCACGATGTATAAAAAATTAAAAAAGCAGATATGATCTAATTAAAAATAGATATCACTTTGATAAAAAAAATATAAAAGAAACAGCAGATCACTTAATAATATTAAAAAAACAATCGACCTAAATTAGGTATTAGGTTTATGTATGTTCCTTTTGTTTTTAATTAATAATAATATTTAATAAATATATTAATATTAATAATACTAATAACAATAATAATAATTATATTAATAATAATAATATTATTATTAATGATAAATAATAATAAAAATAATGATAATAATATTAATATGACAATATTAATAATAAGAATGATAATTTTAATTATAATTAATAATAATGATAATAATCATTATTACATGTTAATAATATCATTAATAATAATAATAATAATATTATTAATAATAAATTATATTAATAATGATATTTATAATAATCTTATCACTTTTAACAAAATTGATAATACTAATAATAATAATAATAATGGTATTTCATTATTTTAATACTAGTTAAGTATTAATACTAATGCTAATAATATTAATAATATATTAGTAATTATATTAATGATAATGATAATTATTAATAGTAATAATTATAATACTGATAATAATAATAATGATTGTAATTGATGTATTTACTCATACATATATATTTATATATATATTTTTTATATCCGGATGTTCGTGAATCGTCGGAAATAGTCGAAGTTTAATGAAATCATATAAAGATTTTTGTTTAAATTAACTCGGAAATTTTCGGGTTGTCACAGTATCCCCCTGTTAATAGAAATTTCGTCCCAAAATTTAGTTGTTGCCATCAGTCGGCGTTGTTTGTAAACAGGTGAGGATATTTTCATTTTAATTGGTCTTCACGTTCCCAGGTATACTCGGGGCCTTGCATGAAATCCAACGGATAGGATATTGTTTTGTTGCAAGAGTTTAAATCATATGAAATAAATTCTATAGGTTCTTCTATGAAGTGCATTTTATCATTAATGCGGAGGTTATTTAAAGGATTTAACAAGAGTGTCATTGATTAGGTTTTCTCAGAAAGAAATAATGACGCTATACAAGCATTTCAATACACATGAAATGTGTTATGTAATAATAGTGAGCTTATTTAAACCTTGAGCGTTTATGCCACAATATTAAGGTGGACAAAATAGAGAGGAGTTCGTGAAAATCACGGTCATGAAATTTGATAGAGATCTTCATTCTTTACAATAAGAATGATGAATATGAGTTAAAAAATAGAGTTTAATCAACATTGGGTAATATGGATGAAACGATTCGATCACATGAAGAGTATAAACGAAGCTATCGTAAAAGATTGAAATGAGGAAATTAAATGTTCGCTTTAACTTTTGACGTAGTCACGATTGATTTATGGAATTTAAGGAATTAAAGAAAATCTTTATAATCTTTATAAGATTTGATTCTCCGGTAATTAAGGAATTTTGGGATCTTCTTTGATTAAATGCGATAAATTGCCTTGATTGCTGTGTCTGGAATTTTGCTATAAATTAGCTTTTTCCGTTTCATTATCTTCACCACTTCTATACTTTCTTTCTCAATTCATACTTCCAAAAGATTTGTTAATATGCTCAATCCAGTTCTTGTTCTTGACCTTATATTGGTTATCGCCACAATCATCCTTCTTTTCCAACTCCCACCAGAGGAGTTTGTTTACTTCTACTATGCTCTAGGGATTATAGTGTTTATTATTCTCCCGTGTCTTTATATTGCTATATGTACTGATATACACGGTTTGTAATTTATGGGTTGTTATCGGGCTTTATATTTTTCCTTATATGTTGGAGCTTCATGCTTTTGTAAAGCAAGTAATGGTCCAGGATTCGTAGGTATGAAGTTTCAAATGAACCTAATGTTCCAAGCAGGAAGGAACGTAATATCATGATTTGATTTGTTAAATTACTAGAATTATTGAGGATAGAACTATCAACAATATATGTTCTGGATATGTTCAGAGGTTAAGTAGAATGTAAGAGTCGTGTAACATGGCACATGATGATTATAAAGTCTATTAATCATCATCTTCCATTAAAAATTTAGCATGACTTACTGTAATATAATCACGTTGGCCTGACGTCATTATATTATACTAACTCATGCTTCAATTCCCAACACTTCTTCAAAACATTTATAATTTAAACTTGAATTTTACAGAATATAGAAACTTAAACTGTTTCCTTTACGATGTAATAAAGATATCGCAAAGAGATAATTAATTTCGGACAAGAATAGTTATGAAGGTATCTTCAGAAATATTGAGGATATTTATACTTAAAGATACGATGATATCTTAGAATTTCTGAGATCGAAGAATGAAGAAAATTCTTCTGTAAGGATTTAGAATGCATAAAGAGATCTTTTTGTGATTTTCATCAGAAATCGAATCATCTAGATTCTTTGATTACAAGTTTAGTCCTTGTGATTTGTCCACAGTCTCCTTCATGTTTTGCTCAATCCGTTTTTCAATACCATATTTTCTTTTGAGCTTTTTCAACACACAATTCTTTATTATCAAGCTTCTGGTTATTAAGACCATCTACAGCTTTTGCTGCTTCGTCAGCATTCTCAAAGTTTAACGAATCTAAATCATTGGTTATAGTTCTGAGGTGTTTTCAAGAATTTGGAGTTGAAGTGTTTAAGCGTAGGATGTAACTAGAAATGTTGTAAATCTCAAAAGTAATTAATGATGGTTTTGGTGGTTTGATGTGATAAGAATGCGAATGAATATAATTTACGAATGTAGTGATCTTAGGAAGATAACTCCTGCTAAAGCTTTGGATGTCCAATTGAATTTGAATGAAAATGGTTGTTCTTCGGTGAACAGATACATATATATGTGGATGTGAGTAGGATAGTTAATGTCAGAATTGAAGATTGTACAATGTAACATATTAATGTGAGATATAAATATTTCTCGGGTATTACCTACCCGTTAAAATATTTTCACAATTAACAGTTTGTACAAAAGAATTTTTAATTACAATCTTTATGAAAATATACGTACATATATATTTTCCTTCAACTGTAATCATGGATTTAATGAGTTAATATAATATTAAGCTCATTTGATTTACGGTTGAAACGAGAATAAATAATCTTCAAAACTTGAGAGATTACATAATCGTCGCAGAATATTTCTTTAATGAAGTTATGAATCAATACTTCATCGTTCATTGTTATTGATATACTTCGGTATATGATGTTGGTGCTCGTGGAATTCTTGTGAACTTCGCAAGGCACGAATAATGTTCTCTAGAAAGTTTCGAGTACATCAAAAATGGAAGTATACAATAAAACATGTATTTGAATAATACACTTGGTTTATTATGAAATGGAGTTTATTGTGATGAAGCAGTGATTAATGATTGTTAAGTCATTAACGAAGGATGTACATCATAGCGTATTAGTGATATGAATTAACCAAGTAGTACATACTAGTTAAGATTCACACGTAATAGCTTAGTACGAAAAGATTTATTATTGTTTCAAACCATATATATATATATATATATATATATATATATATATATATATATATATATATATATATATATATATATATATATATATATATATATATATATATATATATATATATATATATATATATATATAAAGTATACATATATAATTCTTCAGGAAGAATGAGTCAATATATCTTAACTCATTATTACTAATATTCCTTGGTAGATGTGGTGTTGCTGTTGCTGTTGCTGATACTGGTGGTGATGGTGATGGTTATGCTGCTAATGCTCTTAGATTTTGCACCATATTCTCTAGAGCCACTATTCGAGTGCGAAGCTGGTTGACTTCTTCTATTATACCGGGATGATTTGCGGTTCAGACAAGAGGATGAATAAGATCTAGAATTCTAGATATTATATACTCGTGGCGGGATATCCTGGAAATGAGGGTGAAAATGGTGTTCCGGATTGGTTCGCCGGAAAGTGCTTCAGGTTCTTCGCCAATAGGGCAATTTGATGAGTGGAAAGGATCACCTTCTTCACTTCTCCATTGATTAAGTAGACTATGAACCCATCCCCAATTTATCCAGAAAAGATGATGACTAATTGGTTGGTTCATTCCGGTTAAGCTGCCATTGGAGCTCGAGGAGTTCGAGGATTCAAGTGAGAAATCCATATTATGTGATCGGGTAAGGGTTTCGATATGAGATAAGTGTTGAATACTGAATGATGTATTTGTCTCCTTGAATACGTATATATAGTAAAAAGATTTTCGTAATTTACGAAGAAAATTTAGAAAAAGTGTTAGACAAAGTCTATAGGGATAGATATGATAAGATATGATTTGTTTATACTTCATCTATGCAATAATTGCAGTATGACGTGTCGAGATAAAAATGATAAGTATGTAATCAGATAAACTTTCGATTAAAGACTTTCAATTTGTAATGGCCTATTCAGGTCTAGGGGCTTGAGCTATAGGATCCTTTAAATCGGTAATCCAAACCCTTCCATTCTAGAGTTTCGTAGACGCCATCCGTCAAGAAAATTCAATGATCAAAAATAACGAGAAAGAAAAGATTTTGAAAGTAATGAATATGAATAGTAGAGATTTTAAGAATCATTGATAACATTTCATGTAATACATATGTAATATACAAAACCATGATAGATGACAAAGGAATGTTGAGAACGGTGTCGCATTTAAATGTGGTGGCGGAATTTGATAGTACTTAGGAGAGTGAACAGAATTCTTAGGTTGGCTCGGCATTCTAAAAAAGATTAAAGAATTTAATAAGCATAGTTTCTAAGGTATAGTGTAGCTTTTAACAATTAAAGGCAACAATTAAAGGCACTATAGTCAAGGAAAGTTGTAGTCCTACATTGCTAAGGTACCTAATTGTATAAGGCACACATAAAATGCAATCCTGGTTCTCTACAACAAACTGCTCTGATACCAATCTGTCACATGTAACATCCCGTGTTTTTCCGTTAAATTTAATTTTAACACCGTCTTTTTTTTTTTTAAAACAAAATCTTTCGTATTTAAATTAATAGTTTCCGTGAGTAACGTTCATTATATTCCCGCTATTTAATTTTGACATCACCCGTTTACTCGAGCGTTTTAAAAATATTCGTTTGGTTAATTCCCGCACCCGACTACAAACATGAGGGACTTAAGTTGACAAGTGGGCAAAGTGGTGACTAGGTCAACTAGTCAACCACTTCACCTCCTCCATCCATTTCCATCCATCTCCCTCATCTCTCTTTCTCTCTAGCAAGAACACACACACACAACACCCAATTCAATCATTCATCATCTAAATTCGATCTAGGAGGCTTACAACAAAACAAATTACATATTTGGAATCCTCTCTTCATCCTCTACAATTTGATACCAACTTCATCTCATTTGGGTAACATTTCTAAAACTCTAGATTTCTCTAAATTCGTGTTTTTGATTTGAAATGGTGTTAGTTAGTGTCTATGGCTCAAGTCTAACATGAATATATGTTTGGTTTGCTCGATTTGTTGTTTTTGGAGTAACTAGCATGAACTTGAAATGGGTTTGCTTAATCCTTGATTTTGGATGAGTTAATGTTGTTAGATTGTTAAAGTGCATGTTTTAATTGTGTTACTAGTATCACTAGCTTCGTTTTGATGCGTAGGTTGATTAAGAAAACTTCAAAAACATGAATATTGATTTTGTGATGTTTGACTAGGGTTTGATAGTTCTTGACATGAACTTTTGATGCTTGAATGCCATGGAATGTTAATTGTTAGTGATTAGTTGTAATGTATGCTTAATTACCTTCGAAACGGCATATCGTATGTGTAAATTGGATTCCCGAAACTTAAAATGCAATTGATGAACTTGAAACTTTGAAAATGGACTTTTAAACGATCACTTGACGAGAAATCGGTTATGGAAAATGTTGTTTTTGTTTGATGAAACATGTTTAGTTGTGTTCCTTGTCAAAAGAGCTTTCCAACGGTATAAGATACGCTTTCTAATTGTTTACGGTTTGAGTTTTGCGCTTGTTTGAAATTTTATCAAGCCTTGAACAAGTGAAACAGGCCTGGGACCAGGCCACGGCCATTGTCGCGGCACGACAGGCCTGGCCGCGGCGCGACATTTGCCTTGTTCAGGGGCTGACCAACTTTGCACTTTTTCGTTTAATTCCAACTATGCTACGCACCTCCGATTAACATGTAACTTGGCCAACATGCTCATATATGACTTCTAAGCTTAGAAAAATAGTTTGGGACCCGACCCGAACGTGTTGACTTTTTCGTTGACTTTGACCAAGTTTGACTTTTAGTCAAACTTAACCAAACTTTTATACAATCATTCTAACATGCTTTTTACTTGTTTCTTGTATGAAACTTGACAACGTGATTCACATGCTATACTTAATCGAGTCGTAACGAGCCATAGGACTAATTGAACACATTTCACCCGACCTTGTGTCGTAACCGGTTAATTGATATAACTTACTTGTTTAGGTCAAGGCTAAGCAACTTTCATGCACACGTTTACTTGTTAAAGTACTTTTATACTCGTGCACTCGAGGTGAGATCATAGTCCCACCTTTTCAACAACTTTTTATACTTTTAAATTGTGGGCTGAGAAACATATACCTTGTTACATTTTGTACTACTTACTTTTATACTTTGAACACAAGTACAAGGAAAACAAACATTCCACAGCGAGTTAGAACAAAAAATCCTCAATTCGATTATCATTAGTTACACTTGCAGGGTGTAAGCGAGAACTTATATTGTGTGGCCATACGGGTTTGACAAACCCTCATTACGGACGGTTCGCTACCGTCTACGGATGAAATATATTTTCGAGAAACAGTGTATGTTCTAACACTATTGTGATGGGGTATTCAATGGACGGAACGTTAAGTCTTGATAATTGGGTGCTCGCGAACAATACTTTTGGAATGCAAACGATTTTGATAATCAACTATGGGAATACTAAATCTTGTGGTTCAAAAACAACGTTTACAAATACATCTATGATTTCACCAACGTTTTTCGTTGACAGTTTTCTATATGTTTCTCAGGTTCATACTTGGCTATTTGATACATGCTTCCGCGTACACTCATACTTGCTTGGAGTCGAGCATACATGCATACACTCTGATTTCTTGCTTGGGGTCAAGCATACATACATACATACGCTAGTGATAGCACATTTGGATTCAAACATATTGTTTACATACTTACGCTAATTATAGCAACTGTGATTTTAAACTAATTATGTCGCAAGTTATTTCATTTATACTTTATGACTTTTGTAAACTTAGACTTGTTGTCGAACGGTTTTGTAAACTAAACTTGCAAGTCTTGTACCTTTCAAATGAATGCGACATAATTTTGGTCAAACGAGTCTCATATAGGGACTACGACCGCGCAACGGGACCTAAGTTAACGACGCCGTCAATAACGGTTTTGGTCGGGTCGTTACAAGTGGTATCAGAGCGTTGGTTGTAGGGAACTAGGACGTGCATTAGTGTATCTAACAGAGTCGTTAGGACGCATTAGTGAGTCTAGACTACAACCGGATAGTTAGCATTTGCATTCTGACATACATTTGCTATAGATAGCACTTACTTGACTACTTGTGCATTATACTTGAATCATTCTTAGGCAAACTTTTTAATGGTACCCAACCTTCATCATACGAACTCGTATTCCGCCACTTTTTGGTAACACACGTAAATTCATGATTCGTACACGTATGGATGACGACGACTTCATTAGTCACACTTGTTCGGGAACTCTGTCTCCCGGATTGTTATTTGCCACCGTTTCAACTTACTATCGGTTTTCCACTGGTGTTTCTTACTATCTACTTTTTGGTGTTACTACCATCACTACTCTAGGTGAGTATCGTCATCAACATTTATCACTACGGTTGCGTGCTACTCGTTATCATGACTCGTTACTCTTTTCATACCTAAATACATTATTGTTTGAATCGAACCGATTTGACGTTAACAATCATTTATACACTTCCCGCGGGGAAACGCTTCTTTAGAGTTGTAGAAACTATTTCGATTTAATACGAGTCACGTTTGAGACGTCGTTACATTTTGTTCATTTTAGATTTTCGCGATGACACGAACTTGAATCTATAGAGTGATGTGGGAATGGAGGTATGAGTTAGCGTAATATAACGACACTCGATCAACGTGGTTATATTACGGTAAGACATACCAAAGTTCTAGTGACGCGTGATGGTGGTTAGACTCGATCAACCTAAACACCACCATGTGCCATGTACATGACTTCATCTTTTCAGGTTTGGACATCCGAAAACTCCGAGAATATTTATAACAACCATACCGGGGACACACCTTCGACTTTTGTCGAACTGTATTTATGCTTCCGAATGAATTACCGATTCCATTCGACTTCAACTGTATGTCACACGGGTATACTAGCTCGTCCTCGCACAGTCTTATTGACTAACTACAATTTACTCGTTATGCTCGCATCGAGGCGGAAACTTCTCTCGCCTTACACTCGTACTTCCGGTTCAGGAGGTCCTTATTCTAAATTCTCAATGGAGAGCGACTCTTCACGTCATACAAGTATTCGCCGCGAGGGTGGATAGTCCTAACAATCGTTTTCAAAACCCGATAAGAACTTGTCCCGACGAACGTTTTTGGAAACCGATAAATCTTCCGCGACGCGAATTTTCTTGAGAAACTTGTCCTAGCTAATGTTTTCAATTCCTAGCAAACTTGTTCACTATGCCTTAGGGAAATGTACCCCGTTTCGGATTGAGATCCTCGTTTCACTTCTAGATTTTGGAGTACCTTACAAAAAGCCTCGGGACCGCGTTTAGACATGAGCACCGCGTACCATCCACAACCCGACGGACCGAACAAACATGCGATTTAAACCTTGGAAACCATAATACAAGTTTGTATTACTAACTTCAAATTTACTTGAGAAAAGTATTTTCCTTTAACCGAATCCTCGTACTACAATGATTTTCATTCGAGTTTTAACGTCACTCCTTTTGAAACCACATGTGACCGGAAACGTCATTCTCCTTTGTCGAACCAAGTAAACGATGATCAATTCACCGGGGCCAAAGTTATTCCTGAGCAACCGAGAAAATTTATTCATAATCAGGTAAAACCCTACGCGACTCGTAATCACCAAGAGCTACGCCGATGTTAGACGTAAACATTTCAAATTCCACGTGGGAAACCGCGTCACGTTAAGAGTCGCACCTTGGAAAGGTGCAATCCGTTTCGGGAAAACGTAGGAAGCTAAATCCGCGATATTTTGATCCTTTAAATTCTTGGGGTGTTTTGGACCCGTCGCTAGCCGTTTAGACTTTTCCGACTCATTTTGGGTCTCCGTTTATCCTACATTCGATGTATCAACTCAGACGTGTTTTGCGAAACGAGAACTTGTTATCTCCTTTGATGAACTCACTATCGACGATAACCCTCACTTCCTAGGAGGACCGGTTGAAACCATAAATCGTGAAGCCAAACCTTAAAACAACACATGATCCCGACCGTCAAAATTCGTTGAAATACCTTAGAACGTACTTCTCCATCATTCGTAGAATTGGCAACACAAGATCTCGAGGAAGATTCAACGACTACTACTTCCAACTAAATTTCGGGACGAAATTTCTTTTGAGGTGTGGATAATGTAACATCCCGTGTTTTTCCGTTAAATTTAATTTTAACACCGTTTTTTTTTTTAAACAAAATCTTTCGTATTTAAATTAATAGTTTCCGTGAGTAACGTTCATTATATTCCCGCTATTTAATTTTGACATCACCCGTTTACTCGAGCGTTTTAAAAATATTCATTTGGTTAATTCCCGCACCCGACTACAAACATGAGGGACTTAAGTTGACAAGTGGGCAAAGTGGTGACTAGGTCAACTAGTCAACCACTTCACCTCCTCCATCCATTTCCATCCATCTCCCTCATCTCTCTTTCTCTCTAGCAAGAACACACACACACAACACCCAATTCAATCATTCATCATCTAAATTCGATCTAGGAGGCTTACAACAAAACAAATTACATATTTGGAATCCTCTCTTCATCCTCTACAATTTGATACCAACTTCATCTCGTTTGGGTAACATTTCTAAAACTCTAGATTTCTCTAAATTCGTGTTTTTGATTTGAAATGGTGTTAGTTAGTGTCTATGGCTCAAGTCTAACATGAATATATGTTTGGTTTGCTCGATTTGTTGTTTTTGGAGTAACTAGCATGAACTTGAAATGGGTTTGCTTAATCCTTGATTTTGGATGAGTTAATGTTGTTAGATTATTAAAGTGCATGTTTTAATTGTGTTACTAGTATCACTAGCTTCGTTTTGATGCGTAGGTTGATTAAGAAAACTTCAAAAACATGAATATTGATTTTGTGATGTTTGACTAGGGTTTGATAGTTCTTGACATGAACTTTTGATGCTTGAATGCCATGGAATGTTAATTGTTAGTGATTAGTTGTAATGTATGCTTAATTACCTTCGAAACGGCATATCGTATGTGTAAATTGGATTCCCGAAACTTAAAATGCAATTGATGAACTTGAAACTTTGAAAATGGACTTTTAAACGATCACTTGACGAGAAATCGGTTATGGAAAATGTTGTTTTTGTTTGATGAAACATGTTTAGTTGTGTTCCTTGTCAAAAGAGCTTTCCAACGGTATAAGATACGCTTTCTAATTGTTTACGGTTTGAGTTTTGCGCTTGTTTGAAATTTTATCAAGCCTTGAACAAGTGAAACAGGCCTGGGACCAGGCCACGGCCATTGTCGCGGCACGACAGGCCTGGCCGCGGCGCGACATTTGCCTTGTTCAGGGGCTGACCAACTTTGCACTTTTTCGTTTAATTCCAACTATGCTACGCACCTCCGATTAACATGTAACTTGGCCAACATGCTCATATATGACTTCTAAGCTTAGAAAAATAGTTTGGGACCCGACCCGAACGTGTTGACTTTTTCGTTGACTTTGACCAAGTTTGACTTTTAGTCAAACTTAACCAAACTTTTATACAATCATTCTAACATGCTTTTATACTTGTTTCTTGTATGAAACTTGACAACGTGATTCACATGCTATACTTAATCGAGTCGTAACGAGCCATAGGACTAATTGAACACATTTCACCCGACCTTGTGTCGTAACCGGTTAATTGATATAACTTACTTGTTTAGGTCAAGGCTAAGCAACTTTCATGCACACGTTTACTTGTTAAAGTACTTTTATACTCGTGCACTCGAGGTGAGATCATAGTCCCACCTTTTCAACAACTTTTTATACTTTTAAATTGTGGGCTGAGAAACATATACCTTGTTACATTTTGTACTACTTACTTTTATACTTTGAACACAAGTACAAGGAAAACAAACATTCCACAGCGAGTTAGAACAAAAAATCCTCAATTCGATTATCATTAGTTACACTTGCAGGGTGTAAGCGAGAACTTATATTGTGTGGCCATACGGGTTTGACAAACCCTCATTACGGACGGTTCGCTACCGTCTACGGATGAAATATATTTTCGAGAAACAGTGTATGTTCTAACACTATTGTGATGGGGTATTCAACGGACGGAACGTTAAGTCTTGATAATTGGGTGCTCGCGAACAATACTTTTGGAATGCAAACGATTTTGATAATCAACTATGGGAATACTAAATCTTGTGGTTCAAAAACAACGTTTACAAATACATCTATGATTTCACCAACGTTTTTCGTTGACAGTTTTCTATATGTTTCTCAGGTTCATACTTGGCTATTTGATACATGCTTCCGCGTACACTCATACTTGCTTGGAGTCGAGCATACATGCATACACTCTGATTTCTTGCTTGGGGTCAAGCATACATACATACATACGCTAGTGATAGCACCTTTGGATTCAAACATATTGTTTACATACTTACGCTAATTATAGCAACTGTGATTTTAAACTAATTATGTCGCAAGTTATTTCATTTATACTTTATGACTTTTGTAAACTTAGACTTGTTGTCGAACGGTTTTGTAAACTAAACTTGCAAGTCTTGTACCTTTCAAATGAATGCGACATAATTTTGGTCAAACGAGTCTCATATAGGGACTACGACCACGCAACGGGACCTAAGTTAACGACGCCGTCAATAACGGTTTTGGTCGGGTCGTTACATCACACCCCCAAATAGGTTCTGGGGTATTTGGGACTAATTATATCAAATCACAGTTGTAAAAACGAGAACGACTCTATATGAGACGTTTTATTGAGTTTTGCAGCGGAAGATAAATAGATTACATTGTATTTAGAGCATTAAATGTTTTTAAATGAATTGGTAATTAATGCATGAAGACTCCAAGCATGGCAAGAAATCATCATCAAAGCAGCAGATATACAGCGGAAGCAATATTTAAGTATCTGAGAATAAACATGCTTAAAAAGTCAACACGAGGTTGAGTGAGTTCATAGGTTTATCATAAATCAATAGTTCAGTACAACATTAGACCACAAGATTTCAGTTTAAAGTTGATTGATACCAAATATATCAATCGAAAGAGTTGCTGTTTGTAATATCGCGACTAAACAAAGTTACCCAGTGACACTTGTTATTCATGTCGTTGAATCATTATTATGTTGTCAAAGACCAACGGTTAACTGACTAGAGACGTCACTCTCAGTAGCGCTATTCATAATAACTAAGTTTGCATCTTATACCTCAGCAATTAACGATATTACGGCGGGGATTTAGCATGACAAAGCACGTATATAGCATAAATAATAATTGAGTACTTGTGTCTAAACGTAAAACAGTTATAAACGTTGCGCATGTATTCTCAGCCCAAAAATATATATAAAAAGGGAGCTATGAAAACTCACGATACGATACGATAGTTTGTAGTAAATATGCATATGACGGCATTGAACAAATATAGAGTTGACCTCGGATTCACGAACCTATATCAAGTATGTATATTAAAACGTATATTCATAATGGAACAAGTTTATATATATTATTTCAATTGTTATATATTTCTATATATATACTTTTATATATATTCTATATATAAGTATTTATTTGATAAAATAATATTATTAACGATAATGAATAAAGAGTTGTATTATTTTGTAATAATAATAATAATATTCATAATGATAATGGTAATATTCATAAAAATAATAATAATGATACTGGTAGTAAATAATAATAATAATATAGTTTTGATGATATCAAAAATGATAATTTTTGTAAAAATGATAATAATTTTGATAATAGTTCACTAATAATAATACTCATGATAATAATAATAATGATAACGTTAATAATAATACTTATATTAATAATCTGATAAAATTAATAGTAATGATAATAATAAAAATAATATTTAATGATAATACTAGTGATGATAATAATAAAAATAATATTTAATAATAATACTAGTAGTAATAATAATACTAATACTTAATAACAATAATACTAATAATAATAATGATGATAATAATAATAATAATAATAATAATAATAATAATAATAATAATAATAATAATAATAATAATAATAATAATAATAATAATAATAATAATAATAATAATGAAAAGAAAAATAGGCTACCTTTAATGTAATAGGCTTTAAAAAAAATAAACGCCAATGCCCGGGCTTGAACCCGACCCCTCTCGTACAAACACAAACTCCTTAGCCATCCGTCTGTCTCTCTTTTTCTGTTATTATACGAATTTATTATCTATATAACTCGTTTTTGTTTTTCTGTTTTAATCTTCTTCTTCCATAATTCGAATGACCAGAAATCAAAAATCATAACAGCTAAATGTTTGGATCTTTTTAGAAGTTGTAAAATGAAATAGAAACAATTGATTTAGTTAATTAAAACAGAAAAAAATAACCTACTGTTCGAAGAAAAGAAGAAAAAAAAATAAAGAACTCAATACTTGATTTCAAATTTAAGGACGTTTTAGGCCACAATTCCTAAATGAAACAAGTTCTAAATCCCTCCTAGAAGCTTTTTGAACCCTTAATTTCAACAGAAACATCAAGACAAAAATGTATTTCGCGAAGAACAAATTTGTTGACTTTTTACTTTAAAGGTTTGACTCGAAAATTCAAATTCAATTCGGTGATTTGAAGGATGAAACTTTCCAGATAGATTGTATAGGAGATTCCTAAAAATCCTGCATTATTACATTTTGAAATGGTGATTGAATTCGAGCTTTGAAAAAAATAGATGAGGAACAGAGCTAACGAGCTGTTTATATATACACATATCAATTAAAAACAGATTTTTTTTTTGCTGTGATAATGGTATTGATGGTATGAAAGTCAAAGGGTATTTCAATACTAAGTGATAATCGATTGATTTATAATCAAATTGAGTCGACTGGATCCAAAATAAAAGCCAGTAGAAGCAGAATAATAAAAAAATATCACGATGATAAAAAAAAATAAAAAATTCATCATGATATATAAAAAATTAAAAAGGCAGATATGATCTAATTAAAAACAGATATCACTTTGATAAAAAAATATAAAAGAAACAGCAGATCACTTAATAATATTAAAAAACAATTGACCTAAATTAGGTATTAGGTTTATGTCTGTTCCTTTTGTTTTTAATTAATATTAATATTTAATAAATATATTAATAATAATAATACTAATAATTATATTAATAATAATAATAATAATAATAATATTAATGATAAATAATAATAAAAATAATGATAATAATATTAATTTAACAATATTAATAATAAGAATGATAATTTTAATTATAATTAATAATAATGATAATAATCATTATAACATGTTAATAATATCATTAATAATAATAATAATATTATTAATAATAAATTGTATTAATAATGATATTTATAATAATCTTATCACTTTTAATAAAAGTGATAATACTAATAATATTAATAATAATAATAATGGTATTTCATTATTTTAATATTAGTTAAGTATTAATACTAATACTAATAATATTAATAATATATTAGTAATTATATTAATGATAATGATAATTATTAATAGTAATAATTATAATACTGATAATAATAATAATAATGATTGTAATTGATGTATTTACACATACATATATATTTTTTTTATAACCGGATGTTCCTGAATCGTCGGAAACAGTCGAAGTTTAATGAAATCATATAAAGATTTTTGTTAAAATTAACTCGGAAATTTCCGGGTTGTCACACATATTCTTCGGGAGGCCAGTCACGTGACATCGGTTTCGAAAAAAGCTTCAAACTTTTCAACATTGTTCTCGTTTCACTTTCTTCACAAAGCCTTTCCACGGTTCGAGTCGCTGCTAGTTGGGAAGCTTTGGTGGATTGAGCTATCTTAAATTGTACTTCATCGGATGACATACGACTCGCAGCATCGGATGATTACGAATCCCTTTGACTTTTAGCTTGACTTGGCGGACGTCGGATTAGATCGTGATTCTTAAGTAAATTTTCAAATTTGGTTGGGTCGGGGTTCGTGTTTTTGTTCGGGTTGGAAATACCGTCGGTTGGAACATTTATTGGTATATCATCAGGTTGTTTTCGTTTGTTGGTAGCCTCTATACCTTCACCTTCTAAAAACTTCGGGCAATCCCTTAAAACTCGCCACACATCCTCAAAAGCGAATTGTCGGCCATTGGTTTGAATTTTGAATTGTTTTCGGGCCGCGTTCATAACGTCTTCCCCCGCACAACCACTTTGCCACATTTTCTCGAGCTTTGAATAATTTCCAATAAATGTCTTAACATCCCTTTGAATTTTAGCCCATTTCCCACTAATTTGATCTGCACGTCTTTTCTCCGGAACTAGGGAATTATGTTGTTTTCAGACTTCACCCCAAAACGACTCGCGGGTTTGTTCGTTTCCCGCATTCGGATGTTCAGAAACATACACATAACGCTCGGCTAAAATTTTAGTTTTCAAATCGGACCAAGCAACTTTTGGACACCTTACTTTCTTTCCTTTCGGATCAGCTACGGGTTCGTCCTCAGGTTCGACATGGCGTGGAGTTTCGGGAACTTGTTCGTCGTCTGATTCATCACTTAGGGTTGAATAATAAGGTGTTTGTTGTTGAGATTGTTGTTGGTTCGGGATGTATGGATATTGTTGACTTTGTTGTTGGTTCATAACGTATGGATATTGTTGGGATTATTGTTGGATCAGGATGTATTGTTGTTGTTGGGTGTGAACATTTGGAAACATACCCGCAAATGGATTAGCATTTGCAAATTGAGAAAAATCGGTTGATTGTTGCGTAGAATCATTTAAAGATTGCAACATATCTCGCTCGATCGAGCCCCGCTCTTGAACTTGAGGGCGTTGTTTCGATTTGCCTTTGTTTGGGTTTTTTTGGAACTCATTTTTTGGTTTAAAGATTTTGAAAGTGTGTTTATAAACTAATTGAAATGAAAGAAATGGAGGTTAAAGTGTGTGTATAAAATGATAATGTTGATATGTGTATATATAGTGTATAAACGAAATAAAAAAAAATAAAACTTTATTTTTGTACACTTATCCACTCCAACGGTCCCATTTTTGTCCGTTGCATCCGTCCAGCGATATGATTAAATTGGGCGAAGATGTGGACGATGAGCTGGGTGAGATGGTGGGCGGCACCCTGGGCGGTCCGCTGCCATCGGCGCCTGCCTGGGCGGATGGTTGGGCGGCCCCCATGACTCAATCATTGGGAGCACTCTTATAATAATAATTAACAAATAAGTTTTTCAAAATTAATCTTAAAGAAAATATATTAATTCATGTCACGTCGATCTATAATCTCATTAAATAATTTATCGGTAGTAATAATTTGATTAAAACAAATGCACAAGTTAAATATTTATAACATACACTAAGTAAGTTCTTTTAAATAATATCTTAAGTATTTGAAGTCGGACACGTATACATTTCTTGAAAGTGAAATCTTCATTATCTCAAATGTAGAAAATCTGTATTCAATATTACTATATTAACTACTAGACAAAAATGGTGAATAGTAACAAGAGGTATTTTCGTCCTTAACTTTTTTTTTTTTTTTTTTTTTTTTTTTTACCTTTTCCTTCCTTTTCCCAAATAAAGCCTCCCAACTTTGTTTAGAAAATAAAACCGACCCCCAAAAAGGGGGGGTAAAGTGTCAAATAACTATTTTCATAAAAAATCTTAACTAAACTCCACCCAAATATTCAACGGGTCATATCTTCTCGCTCCCAACGAGTTAAATTTTTTCGACAACATCGTTAAACTCGAAATAATTTTAGGAACACAATGTCACTAACTATAGGCAAAACGGACGCTTTTTAAAAAACGATAAATATTTGAGGTACTTTTCATACACGTTGATTTTTGCGTTAAATTTTTAAAGGTCGACAATTTCATAGCGAAACGCGGATATGTAAAATAACATTTAAATCTTTGACGAGTTATACCTTTTAGTTCGAATCGAGTTGCGCTTCAACGACATGATCGTTAGCCACGAAATAATTTTACAAACTAAACACAATAAAATACATTGAAAATCGAACCCCGGCACGAAGCAAGGGTTAAATAACTAGTTCATTTCAATGTAAAGAATCAGACAATATATAAGAAATCGTCACTGACAAGATCGTTCGGGTTTTCTAGCTTGTGTGTGTTTCATAAATCTTAATCGCCCATCATTTTGATCGGGGTACTCTCCACCCCACAATTAATTTGTTTTCAATTAAGGTATTATGTATTTGTGTTATTGAGTATCACAAATTAAAATATGTAATTGGGTCAAAGGATAATATAATAACTCATACATGTTTTTACGGAGGCAGTCAGATAATTATTTGAAAGCTCAAATATAATATATAGATATAGATATAGATTATTGTGAATACATTATAATTGACTCATTTAAGGGTAGTAAAGCATCCAAATATATATTCCTATCTCTAACTGTGTGTGTTTTAGATGTTAAAAAAATCACGTGTAGCACTAAATTTTTTACAGATATTATTATGACAAAAATACTATATTCTATACATTTGAGTTTGTAAAAATTAACTTTTTGAATTTCTACAGTATTGTCTTATTCAAAAGTTACTAAGTTTACATCTTTATTGTTTATAGAGAACATAAAAGATACCGAGTATAAAATGTTATTTAAAATGTATATTATATTATATTATATTATATTATATTATATTATACCTATATTCTAAAAGACATAGTCCAAGTGAATAGTTCCGGGGTATTTTCGACTTTTGTTTTCTTTTTGTTTTTTTTTTTTTTTTTTGCAAATTCACCACAAACCACCCCACACTTTATCCACACAAACCACCCCACATTTTATCCAAAAAATCAAATCCATCCCCCAAACAGGGGGGTAAAGTGTCAATTAATCATTCTCATAAAAAATCTTAAACAAACTCCACTCAAATATTCAACGGGCCATATCTTCGCACTCGCAACGAGTTAAATTTTTCTGCCACTATCGTTAAACTCGAAATAATTTTAGGAACACAATGTCACTAGCTATACGTAAAACGGGCGTTTTTTAAAAAACGCTAAATATTTGGGGTACTTTTCATACACGTTAATTCCCCGTTAAATTTTTAAAAGTCGACAACTCCATAGCGAAACGAGGAGATGCACATATATTGTTAATTTTAAATAACATTTAAATCTTTCACGGGTTATACCTTTTAGTTCGACTCGAGTTGCGTTTCAACAACATCATCGTTAGCCACAAAAATTTTTTACAAACTAAACGCATTAAATACATTAAAAACCGAACCCCCGGCGCGAAGCGAGGGTTCGAACACTAGTTAGATGCTATTGGAGTATATTCTATGCATTTGAGTTTGTAAAAATTAACCTTTTAAACATCTATTATCTTATTCAAAATTTACTAAGTACATCTTTATTGTTTATACAGAACGTAAAAGTTAGAGAGTATAAAATTTTATTAAAAATGTAAATTTGATGCTATTTACATGCCAAGAACGTAACAAATACATAAACATTATGTCAAGTCTCAAGATATCTTGAATTTGAAAGTTACAAATTGAATTTTTTCAACATTAACTAGTGAAGACATGCATTTTGTATGAAGATAAGTCGAATTTGTAATTATGAGCTTTATCATCTCAAATTATACATATAGTTTAATTATTAACAATCAACATGAAACTTCAAGAGGTGACCTAATGGTTGAATGTCTGAGAATTTATAAAGAAACGTTAAGTTCAATATCCACTAATTATATTTTAAGGTCTTCATTTAACCATCGACATGAAGAATAATCACTCATCTGATTATTTTTTAAAATTTTAAAATAGTGATTTGATTTTTTATATATTTTGTTTGAAAGGGAGGACCCCATTTGTCTCAACCACCCAATAATATTTTACTCCCTCCACTCCAGATTATTTGTCCACGAACAAAAAATACGTAGTTAAAAAAATTTCATTGTCATACTGTACCTTTTGTCACTTGTACAGTCACTGTTGCAAAACACCCCGTCTCGAGCCGTCTCGACGCCCGTCTCGACGGTTTGGTGACTAGTCCGTCCCGTCTCGTAGAAAACCGTCTAATATGACAGTCAACGATCAAAATTCGGGTTAAAGTTGAAAAAAATTGAGTCAAAGTCGGTCAACATTCAGAAAAGGGAGAAAATCGATAAAATCGGTAAAATATATCGTATTTTAGTTTGAATTTTTTGTATTAAATTAACGATGATAGCAATTATCGGTATAAATTAATTAATTAAAGTTTTTAGCTTTAAAATATGTATACATATAAGCATTTTTATACTTATATATTTAAAAGTCAACTTTGGTCAACGTCCGTCTCGACCCCCGTCTCGACCCCGTCTCGAACGTCTCGACCTTTTTAGGACCCGACCGTCTCGACCCCGTCTCACGTATTTTGCAACCTTCATTACTCCATTTTTTGTGATTTTGTTTCACTGTGCATAAAGTATGAGCATAAATGAACTTAGCCTTATTATTTATATCTGTTTATAGAATTGAACAATTAATTTTAAACAGTTCAAAGAAGACTAATGGACAATTAACCTTGACGAATGGAGTAATTGTATACAATATCTAATAGTTGGAGCATTTTTTGATCGCCACGTCTAGGCCATCAGATTGTAAAGGGCAGTCATGTTATTAAAATAATGTTTAATACTTTCCATCAAAACGTTTCCTCGTCGAAACTTGAGGATTCCAGTTTACCTCGTTATAATCTTAATATCATAACAAAAATTTTAAAGCATAAAGTATAATAATAATAATATTCCCTAGCCATAATTTTCATATAAAATTGGCCAAATTCAGCGCCACTTCTGCCCACTTTATGTCTCTGACTTGTTTTCGTATCCACTCAATTCCAAATTTCATTTCTCATCGTTTCACTCCTTTTTACTTCAATTCCAGGTTAATATTTACTCTTTATTTATTTAAGCTCTCTATGACAATGTATATGCATATATATCTATATCTATAATAAAGTTATCACCTTTGTTAGGGTCTCGAGCAGTTGCAGTGGGATAAACATAAGTAAAGCTGAGATGAATACACTGGTTAATGGTCGTTCTACTAAAATTATTGTCAATGATCCCATTTTGCTTGACCAAAAAAAAGCTGATATTAGGCTTGCTGGTCCCTCTAAGTTACAGGTTTTTATTTTTCCCTAATATTATTTACATTTTTTTCTTCCAAAAAAGTACTCCTTCGTCGCACTTAAGTGTGCACATTTGACTTTCAATTTTTTTTTATTTTTTATTTTTTAAAACTTTGACTGCTTTTAAAACTCAATCCATTCATATATTTTTAATAAAATATTATATAACACATAAAGATAAAGATATTTGCGGTGAAAGTTGATAAAAAGACTTTGAAAGTCAAATATGGACACTTATAATGGTACAAAAATATATATTTTTATAACTATGTTTTTTGTTGTCCAAATATAACAAAATTCATACTATTGGAAAAATGTTGGTAATTTTTCTGCTATTGTAGGTGATTGCAGATTTTGATGGTACATTGACAAAGTTTTGGGTTGATGGATGCCGAGGACAATGTATGTTTATGTTTTCGGTTTAATTGAATTTTGGATTTGAATATTAATCTTGAATTATTGTGTGTTTGAATTGCAATTAAAGTGTTGTTTAAATGCTGTTGTAGCTAGTCATGCTCTTCTGCAACAGGAGAACCCTGAATTCAATGTCAAGAGAGATGAGTTATTTAACCATTATCATCCTATTGAATACGACCCGAAAATCCGAATTGATGAAAAAACAAAGCTAATGGAAGAGTGGTATGTTGATCATCTAAATATACAAATGCTTATATATCATATACATTAGACCACTCGGTCACTCCCTATCTTGACTAAAAAAACCTCTTAACTGCCATATCAGCACCAAAACACTATAACTAACCTCAAGGTTACGGATATTGCTACTTAGTAGTACTCGGTCGGAACTTTTGAGAGAGTAATAGGCAACTCGGGGAGTAATTGGATTGGACTTTTTATACAATTAAATAATGAATTTCAAAATTATGTACAAATATATAAGAAATCCATAAACATATATATAAACGTTAACATAGTTGTTTAGAAACATAAACATAATCTTCATATGTTTAAGAACTCCAAAATTCTAACCTACTATTAAAATGTTGAGAAATATTAACTTTGACTGCTTTTGTCCGTCTAAATTTGATTTTGGCCAACTAAATCTAAGTTTGAACCATTGACCGATGTTGACCCATTAATTACTCGGATTTGGAAAATCCAATCAGACTAAAGCATAAAGCATAAACAAATTAAAGTGTCTTTGTCCTCGTGTATCCAGTTACATATCCATAGCTAAGCTATTGCTTAATGGTGCCTATGGTGCCATAGCCATGTTGAGCTATGGTAAGCTCTATGGGGAGCCCATAGGCACGGGTCTTAGTACTTTTAGATAGTTTTAAATTTTTTTTTTATTAAATTTACTATTTTGTTATTTCTATTATTTTTTGTTGTTGACAATTGTAGGTGGGGTAAGACCCATGGCCTTCTAATTGAGGGAGGTCTTACTTATGATGATATAAAAAATTCTGTAGCCAATGCTTTGATTGCTTTCAGAGATGGCGTAGTTGAGCTTTTTGAGGTTTTAGAGGCAAGTTCTTACTATTTTCCTATCTCTTCTTAGTATCATTTAAAGGTGTTATAGAGAGTGTGCTTGACATTGCTTTTTCAAAAGGATCATCTAATTATTACATGTTCAAGTTACTTGTAGACTTGTAGTTAGTTGTAAGAAAACTCATCTTCAGATTAATCTTGATGTTAAGTTGGATAATCACAATCATCTAAGCACTTGACAGCCGATTAAACCAACTGATAGCCTAGTGGTTGGGACCATGATATCTCCACAAGAGGTCTAAGGGTCAAACCTTACTAGTAGAGTAGCAACATATCTTGGGGTCACTAGGAAAAAGGGTCTAAAATGTCACGGGATAACCTTGTGATGTACATCCGAGTACAAAAGTACTCCCTAGTGGTTGGGGAGACCTGATATGCTCACAAGAGGTCTCATGTTCAAACCTCATCACTAGCTGGAATAGCGAAATATCTTGGGGTGGACATGAAAAATGGTCGAAAACCGTCACGGGTTAACCCGGTCGTGTAAATCCAAGTAAAAAAGTACTCATCCCTGGGTAGCCTGAACACGAAAAACCTTATTTGTTTATTACTCGACACCCAATTAGCTTTACAGAAGATGATCTGATTCTGTTTGTTTCGTATTGGCATATTGCATTATATTTAATTTTTTTTAATATCTCCAGGAAAGAGATATCCCAGTTCTTATATTTTCTGCAGGCCTAGCTGATATTATCGAGGAGGTAAGTCAAACCATGTATAACTAAAGCTATCAATTTCAGGCAAGTTTTAAATATCACTTTGCAATTTATAACCAGGTTTTGCGTCAGAAACTCCATAGAACATTCAAAAATGTAAAGATTGTATCAAACCGGATGAAATTTGACCAGAATGGTAACCTTGTATCTTTTACAGGTAATCTCATTATTTTTTTATCCCATGAAATCTTTGAAAGGCTATAATCATCTTTATTAGTAGTAAGTTTGACATCTGTACATACAGGTAAGCTGATTCATAGTTTAAACAAGAACGAGCATGCTCTTGATATGGCTGCATCATTGCATGATCATTTGGGTGAAGTCGATGAACAAATGATCGACAGTGCATCTGTGAAAAAGCGAACTAATGTGTTGCTTCTTGGTGATCACATGGGTGACTTGAGAATGTCTGATGGTCTAAAATACGAAACTCGTATCTCTGTCGGATTTTTGTAAGTCATAAACCTCGAAAGGATCTTGCTAACAACAACCCTTAGGGCTATTATAAACACGCTTTAAACAGTTGTACACTCATGTAACTACCACCACCAAATTAATAAGTAACTGCTATGTACAGCTGTTTAAAGCGTGTTAACGAAAGCCCTAAGGGCTGTCGTTAACTAAATCCACCTTTAAATTGCACGTTTGCCCACATTCGTGGGTTTGAGTATTGTTGCTATGTATTTATGTTGTTGTTGTACATTTATGTGTAAATAATTGATAATTGATTGTATTATCATACGGTTTTGTAGGAATTACAAAATTGAGAACTCTCTTGATACCTACCGAAAAGGCTTTGACATTGTTTATTTAGTGAGTGAATATATTACTTGAACAATTTGGTAATCATATTTAGTCACATTATCAAATCTCATGAATCTGTTTCTCATAAAAATAAAAAAAATGACGATTTTTGCAGGATGATGCACCGATGACAGGGGTTGTAAAGCTAGTATCTGAGCTTTTTCCTCCTGCAAGTGACTAAATTTTAGGATGGATGTATGCCTTTTTACCCATTTCTTGTACAATATAATAAAAGAATAAGGTTCTCGATTTCATTACCGAAACCGTCTGGGTCCCTTGATGAATGTCTTTGTTGCCATCATTAAAGAGAAATCCCTTTTTAGATTAGCAGTAATCTGTTGTTGTTGAATAAATGGTTTATTAAACAATAATAATGCTATAGATCCAAAGGGGCAGGATCAATGAGGAAGTAACCAATCGGGGGGAAGCGGGGGGAAGCAAAAAAAAAAAAAAATTCGTTTTTTTTTATTTTTTTTTTCCGGCATCATGATCACACGAAAATATGAACATTTAGAAGAGACACCTCGTGATGAATGTTATTATTTAGGCGGAAAAACGATCGACAAAAATAACATTCAATATAATATTGTTCATGAAGAATATGAACGTTTTTTTCCCATGTTTTGTGAAGTAAAATTTAGCCCGGTTTAGGGTTTAGGGTTTAGGGTTTACGGTTTAGGGTTTGGTGTTTTGGGTTTATGGATTGTTCGTGAAGAATATGAACGTTTTTTTCCCATGTTTTGTGAAGTAAAATTTAGCCCGATTTAGAGTTTAGGGTTTAGGGTTTAGGGTTTAGGGTTTGGTGTTTTGGGTTTATTCCATAAACCCAAAACACCAAACTCTAAACCGTAAACCCTAAACCCTAAACCCTAAACCCTAAACCCTAAACCCTAAACTCTAAACCGTTCGTGTTAAAAACTCAATTTAAATCCTAAATCTAAACCCTAAATCTAAACCCTAAACCCTAAATTTCTAAACCCTAATATCTAAACCCTATAAACCCTAATATCTAAACCCTAATATCTAAACCCCAATAGCTAAAACCTCAAAATACGCTCGAAAAACACGATAATTGTTATATATTACTTCTTCGAGCGTTTTTCAGCCAAAATAAAAACATTTATCAAAAAGTGTCTCTACTAAATGTTCATATTTTCATCTCATCTATAATGTTCGTGAACAAAGTTTTTTCAAAAAACGAAAAAAAAAGTTTTTGCTTCCCCCCGCTTCCCCCCGAATGGTTACTTCCCTCTTGATCCTACCACTACTACCACTAGACCCACATTATATAAGTTAAGGAATGGATAGAAGGTACGGTTGGTTTCCAGCTATTTTAAATATGTGCTTTTAGACAACTCCTTGCCATGGCTAAATTTGTTTCTTAACTAGAAAAAAATTCGAGTGCGCGTTGCTGCGGTTGGATATATGTTGTTTGGTACCTAATATATCTAATAGGTTGAGTTGTTTGTTGTACGTGTATGTATATATATGAAATACAGCTCGAAATGTTTATTGTTTTTTTTAACGATGTTCGTTTCGCGCGTAGTTAGTTCCGTTGTGTTCATTAGATTTTTTCGAGTTGAACGATGATTTCGGTAAAATTTAACTCGCACCGAGCGATATGAAATATAGCCCGAAATATTTATTTTTTTTAATGATCCCCGTTTCGCGCGTAGTTAGTCCCGTTGTGTTCGTGAGTTTTTTTCGAGCTGAACGGTGGTCTCGAAAAAATTTAACTCGAACCGAGCGAGAAGATAGGGCCCGTTAAAAATTTGGGTGGAATTAGTTTCTTTTATTTTAATAAAATTAGATATTTACGCTTTATACGTCTGAAAAAGTGTAAACTCGGGGGGTCGTTGTGTAAATCAAGACGAAGTTGAGAGACCGATTATAATGTGAACGCAAACTCAAAACGACAATCCGATATAACTGAAACGACGGAGTTTGCCATGTGTTTTTTTAATAAAATTAGATATTTACGCTTTATACCCCTGAAAAAGGTGTAAACTCGAGGGGTCGTTGTGTAAATCAAGACGAAGTTGAGGGACCAATTGTAATGTGAACGCAAACTCAAAACGACAATCCGATATAAGTGAAACGACGGAGTGTGCCATGTGTTTTGGTATGTAGGGGTAATAATTGTCACTTCAGTACCAATATACTACGTACTATAACTAACATATAACTATAACTATACATTATATGTCATAAGACTTGTGACAATACTCGTATAAATAATAGAGCGTAATGTATAAAAAAATATAAAGCGTATGAATCTCACATTTTTCTCACTTTCGTCATACACATGGTGAACCCGATCGTGGCAAAGCCATAGGCACTAAAGTCTCTGCCTATGACACCATGACCATTAGGACAACTCTTAAGACGAGCCCAGTGGCGAATCTAGGATGAAAATTCAATGGGGTCCTAAAATTTTTTTTAAGGCTAATTATATTTGAAAGGTACTTTAGTGGTTGTTTACCTTCAAAAAAGGTATAAATTTTAAAAATATATGGGGTCCTATATTTAAATTTAGTGGTGTCCTATACAATTTAAAGTATACATTGTATAAAAAAATTTCCTACTAGTGGGGTCATAGGACCCCACCCCCTAAGGTGTAGATTCGCCTCTGGACGAGCCCTTACGAGACGTCAAAACCCAATAAGCCCGTGAGGTGGTACATCTGACGAAAATGACACCTTCTACGGGGCGTTATTTTCAGGAGTTTTGCGAGGCGTCAGACATTTGGCTAACCGGCATATATGATGAATTGATGGTGACATGACATGGTTTGATCGGAACAAAAATGGATGTTACTAGTGGTGATTTTTTTAAAACCTTTTTCATCTATAAATACAACTTCAATTTAAACATTTTTTCAACAAAAATACACATTTATACACCAACTTATATATTCTTATTTTTCGCCTAATATAAATGGAATCATATGACATTCTTTTTGTTCGGATTCTGAAGATGAAGAAATTATCTAACTTGTGCATTTGTACGCGATATGACAAACGGGTTAATATCCAACATTCTTATCATAACTAAAATCATAATACTGTTATAATTCAGTAGGCTTATAACTACCTTTAGTGGTTTGATTCTTGATGTTATAATTCAGTAGGCTTATAACTACCTTTAGTGGTTTGATTCTTGATTTAGAATACTAATAATGAAGTGTAAGAACAAAGATGATAATGGAGAGAAAGAAAGAAACACTTTGTAAGTGTGAGAAATGGTGCAAGTTTAATGCTTGCATTCATGAGTATTTATAGCCTAAAATCTCAATATAAAAATACATACTTTGTGTACCAAAATTGACTATATGTATACACCAAAATTGACTATCCATATCTATATTATTATTATTATTATAACACTCCCCCTTGGATAGCAATTTTATTTTGTTGAAGATCAACTATAAATTACTGCCTCGTTAAAAACCTTGCTAAAGAAAACCCAGTGGGAAAAAAACTTTAGCTAAGGGAAAAAGAGTGCAGCATGGAGTTGACTCCCCCTCAAGTAGACATCGCTTCAGCTGTTACATCATTTGAACATGTCTCATGCCAATGTTATGAACGTGTGTTCTGAAAATAGCAGTTGGAAGTGCTTTCGTGAAAAGATCAGCAGAGTTTTTGCTAGATTGCACATATCTCATTTCAATCTGGTTGTCCTTAATGAGATTTTGAGTGTATGAGAAGAATCTAGGTGGTATGTGTTTTGTTCGGTCACTTTTGATATACCCTTCTTTCATCTGTGCTATGCAAGCTGCATTATCTTCATAGATAGTTGTTGGACTTTTATCGCGTTCTAGTCCACAAGAATCAGTAATGAGTTGTGTCATTGATCTCAACCAAAAACATTCTCGAGTAGCTTCATGTAATGCAATCACTTCGGCATGATTTGACGATGTAGCAACAAGTGTTTGTTTTTGAGAACGCCATGATATTGCAGTACCTCCATTTAGGAATACATATCCAGTTTGAGATTTAGCTTTATGTGGATCAGATAAATAACCTGCATCTGCATAACCAACCAAATCTTGTTTTGATTCGTTAGAATAAAATAATCCTAAATCAGTAGTTCCTCGAAGGTATCGAAATATGTGTTTGATCCCATTCCAGTGTCTTTTGGTAGGAGCAGAGCTGAACCTTGCCAACAAATTAACTGCAAAAGAAATGTCAGGTCTTGTACAATTTGTAAGATACATAAGAGCTCCAATTGCACTAAGATATGGTACTTCTGGTCCAAGAATGTCTTCTTGATCTTCACATGGACGAAATGGATCAGCTTCAACATTGAGTGATCTAACAACCATAGGAGTACTTAATGGTTTTACCTTGTCCATATTGAAACGTTTCAAAATCTTTTCAGTATATGTTGTTTGATGTACAAGTAAACCATTAGGCATATGCTCAATTTGTAAACCAAGGCAATACTTGGTTTTTCCGAGATCTTTCATTTCAAATTCTTTCTTTAGAAGTTGAATGGCTTCATGGATCTCTTTATTTGTACCTATGATGTTAAGATCATCAACATAAACAGCTATGATCACATATCCGGATGTTGTTTTCTTAATGAAAACACAAGGGCAAGTAAGATTATTTGTATACCCTTTGCTTATCAAGTAATCACTTAATCGGTTATACCACATACGTCCCGATTGTTTTAACCCATATAAAGATCTTTGTAATTTAATCGAATACATTTCTTTGGGTTTTGCATTTGATGCTTCTGGTACCTTAAATCCTTCAGGTATCTTCATATATATATCACTATCAAGTGATCCATATAGATAAGCAGTCACAACATCCATGAGATGCATTTCTAAATTTTTAGAAACTGCCAGACTGATTAAGTACCTAAAAGTAATTGCATCCATAACAGGAGAATAAGTTTCTTCATAATCAATTCCCGGTCTTTGAGAAAAACCTTGAGCTACAAGTCTAGCTTTATACCTTGTAACTTCATTTTTCTCATTTCTTTTTCGGACAAAAATCCATCTGTATCCTACAGGTTTCACATCTTTAGGAGTGAGAATGATGGATCCGAAAACTTTTCTTTTATTGAGTGATTCTAATTCAGCTCGTATTGCTTCTTTCCATTGAGCCCAATCATGTCTATTTTGACATTCAACCATAGATGTTGGTTCTGGATCATCATCATTATTCATGATGTCATATGCAACATTAAATGAAAATTTCTCATCAAGATTTTTCATTTCATTTCGGTTCCATAATATTTTTGAATATGCATAATTGATTGCAATTTCTGTATTGACATCATCAATCTCCTCTGCAGTAGGAGTACTGATTTGTGGTTCTTCTTGAACACTTTCTTTTACTTCATTATCAGCTGATTTTCTTTTTCGAGGATTTTTATCCTTTGAACCGATTGGTCTTCCACGTTTCTGACGTGGCAAAGATTCATGAGTGACGTTATTGCCAGCTTTTGGAATTTCAATTCGAGCTGGAGTATTTACTGCTGGTATATATGATTTTGTCACCGTTTTTGTATCTGTAAATGCATCAGGCAATTGATTTGCAAGTTCTTGTATATGCATTATCTTTTGAACTTCTGTCTCGCATTCTTTTGTGCGAGGATCAAGATACTTTAATTGAGGTTCACACCATGAAACATCATTTTCTTTATTTTTCATTTCTCCCCCTAATCTAGGGAACAATGTTTCATTAAAATGACAATCAGCAAAACGTGCTGTAAAAACGTCACCTGTCATAGGTTCAATATACCTTAATATTGAAGATGTTTCATATCCAACATATATTCCCAACCTCCTTTGAGGACCCATTTTTGTACGTTGTGGTGTCGCAATTGGAACATACACTGCACAACCAAATGTTCTAAGATGGGAAATATTTGGCTCTTGACCAAAAGCAAGTTGTAGGGGGGAATATTTATGACTTGCACTTGGTCTGATGCGAATCAATGCAGCAGCATGTAAAATTGCATGACCCCATATAGATACAGGGAGTTTTGTTCTCATTATCAATGGTCTAGCGATTAACTGTAAACGTTTAATCAATGACTCGGCTAAACCATTTTGTGTATGCACATGAGCAACAGAATGTTCAACAACAATTCCTATAGACATGCAATAGTCATTAAATGCTTGAGATGTAAATTCACCAGCATTATCAAGTCTCACCCTTTTAATGGTGTAATCAGGAAAATGAGCTCTCAATTTAATAATTTGGGCAAGAAATTTTGCAAATGCCACATTACGGCTTGATAACAGACAAACATGAGACCATCTGCTAGATGCGTCTATTAGAACCATGAAATATCTAAATGGTCCACATGGTGGATGAATTGGTCCACATATATCACCTTGAATTCTTTCAAGAAACATTGGTGATTCTTTCTCAACCTTAAGTGGTGAGGGTCTAGTTATCAATTTTCCAAGAGAGCAAGATGTACATGGAACCATTGTATCATGATGGATTTTTCTATCCTTTAGTGGATGTCCATGAGTACATTCAATAATCCTTTTCATCATTGTTGATCCTGGATGGCCTAATCTGTTATGCCATAAACTGAATACACCAGGATCAATATATTTTTCGTTAACTACCATATGTATTTCTGGTACATTTATATGTGTATAATGTAATCCAGAACTAAGTCTTGGCAGTTTTTCAACCACATGACTCTTGTCAGTGATACTTAAATATTTCTCATTTTCTGTTGTCACTGACTGATAATCATACCCGTTAAGGTATATGTCGGAGAAACTCAATAAATTTCTGCTTGACTTGGGAGAAAATAAGGCATCATTTATTAAAAATTTTGTACCATTTGGTAGTATGAAATTTGCCTTTCCTATCCCTTTTATCAAGTTAGCAGGTCCTGATATTGTATGTATAGTTCCTTCCGTTGGTTTTAGATCAATAAAATATTTCTCAGATTTAAGTATAGTGTGTGTAGTTCCACTGTCTGCTATACAGAGATCTCCACCACTTGATTGATGTTGTATTCCAGCAAAATTCATATTGAACTTCATATATAAGAAATAAATAGTGAGTACATTAATATTACACAATATTTTAAACGCAAATAGATAGTACTGAAACATTTAGCAAACATAATGACAAAGACAGACGATATTAAATCGTTTATTTTTCAAAAAACACACAACTTAAACATTCAAGAAATCTTCATATAAATCAGATGGTTTCTCAGTGACTGTTGGATCAATATTATCCACAAAATTTACTTCCTTTTCTTTACCTTTCAGCGAATCCTGATACATCTTAACAAGATGTTTAGATGTTCGGCAAGTATTAGCCCAGTGGCCCATTCTACCACATCTGTAGCAAGATTCTTCAGAATTTTTAGAAGAATTTTCTTCAACATCTTGTTTAATGGGCTTGTTTTGTGGTTGATATTTATATTTTCGTGGATTACTATTTCTTTGACCACCACGGCCACGACCACGACCACGTCCACGCCCATTACCATTACCATAAGGATGGTTTCTACCATAGTTATGGCTTTTGGCATGATGATGGTGATGGTTATTATAACCACGACCTTGCCCGCGTCCTTGTCCCTGTTTATAATTATTTGCAGTATTTGCTTCAGGGATTGCAAGTGTACCAGTAGGACGGGATTGCTGATTTTTCATTAATAGCTCATCATTTTGCTCTGCAACTAAGAGATATGAATTAAGTTCAGGATATGTTTTGAACTTTAGCATTCTCAAATTTCTTTGCACTGTGATGTTTGCAGCATTCATTGTGGAGAAAGTTTTCTCCATCATGTCTGCATCACTAATTTCATGTCCACAGAATTTAAGTTGTGAACATGTATTATACAGAGCTGAGCTGTATTCATTTACTTTCTTAAAGTCTTGGAACCTTAATGTTCTCCATTGTTCCATTGCAGCTGGAAGTAAAATTTCTCTTTGATTATTGAATCTGCTTTTGAGACCTTCCCATAAAACATGGGGATCTTCTACAGTCACATAATTATTTTGTAAGCATTCATCAATATGTTGATGAATAAAGCAACATGCCGTAGCTTGTTCTTTTTCAGAACAAGTGTTGTTTTCATTTATGGTTTCAAGAATGCCCATTGATTTAAGATGCATTTTTACTTTTATAACCCATGGCATGTAGTTGTTTCCAGTTGATTCTAAAGGAGTAAATTTAAGCTTTTCCAGATTCGACATTTTCTATTATCAAAAATTAAAACAAACATCATGATAAATTAGAGTCAATTTATATTCATAAGTATATAAACATTAAACATAAATTTAATATAACATAAATGATAAGTAGGTGACAGTGTCGACCATGTGTAAGTAATCATAAATAAATGTTATATAACAAAAATATAAATATTAGTAAACATAAATGAAAATTTGGCGACAGTGTCGACCATATATTTTTTCAGGTGGTATAACCGACCTATATCATTCTGGTGGTATAACCGACCATATATCATTTTGGTGGTATAACCGACCATATATCATTTTGGTGGTATAACCGACCATATATCATTTTGGTGGCAGAGCCAACCATATTTAGTATTAAGATTATCGTGCTGATAACGTGTTATAATTCAGTAGGCTTATAACTACCTTTAGTGGTTTGATTCTTGATGTTATAATTCAGTAGGCTTATAACTACCTTTAGTGGTTTGATTCTTGATTTAGAATACTAATAATGAAGTGTAAGAACAAAGATGATAATGGAGAGAAAGAAAGAAACACTTTGTAAGTGTGAGAAATGGTGCAAGTTTAATGCTTGCATTCATGAGTATTTATAGCCTAAAATCTCAATATAAAAATACATACTTTGTGTACCAAAATTGACTATATGTATACACCAAAATTGACTATCCATATCTATATTATTATTATTATTATAACAAATACTTAATTTTATTCGCTGATTTATCAAACACAAACGGACAACACTAGTCTTTCTTATCTATAATTAGAAAACTTTTATGGCATCATTAGATTATAAAAATTCGTACATGTCAAAATCTCAACCCTCGGATGTGTTTCTTTAATTTAATCTTATCCATTTAAATACCAAATCACGTCATTTAGATTTTTAATCGACAGTTACGTAACATAATTACCCTCTTACCCAAAACGGTTTCAGAAATAAAAAAACCTCTCCCTACATACGTTTCTCTGTATCTTTCACCTTCTATTCCATGATTCAAAACCCTAAAACTTCCATTCAAAAAAGTGCCTCAACTCCTTCGATTATTTAATTATTTCATCATATCTTCTATTTTTTTAATTCAGGAAAAGGGACGGTGAATTCATGATTCTGAATTAGGGACGGTGAAGTCGTGATTCTGAATTAGAGACGGTGAAGTCGAATAGCTTCATTATGAATTAGGTAACTATTTTTATGAATTAGGGTTTTAAATGAATTTTTTTTAATAGCTTCAAGGTAAGTATTCTTATGAATTATTGTTTTATTGGGGTTTTTTTTTAATTAAATCTTCATATCTTTTATTTTTAAACTTTGGATTTCATCTATTCAAATACGATTTACTTTTGTCTCTTTCAATTTTGATTTTGGTTATGCCTAATTATTCTATTTTGGATTTGAATATGTTTTGTTTCTAATTTCTCTTTTATTTTTCGTATTGGCAGATCTATGGCAGAACACAATGGTAATTCCATTAAGTTTTGATTAGGGATTTTAGTTTATTTACTTACTTTTTATTCATTTATATCCGATTTTTTCAAATAACCAGGTGAAGACTACTCCAATTGTGACGGTCAATCAGTTTCTTTAAAAGATATGAAAAATAATCATCCTTTGTGGGGAATTTTATTTGTCGTTTTTTTTGGATTTAAACATTTAGGGTTTGGTATAATTGATGATGATTTGGGGTTGTGTGTTTATAAGAGTTGGTTTTTATCGTATTAACAAAGTTTATTTCAATTGCTCATAGGATCTGAATAAGAATCAGGTGTTTAACGAAGGCATGGCTCAAACTGATGGCTTACGTGTAAGATTATTTCTTACTACCTACTTGTAATTATGTTTTTTTTAAAGGTTATATTATTGATCACCAAGAAGGGCATACAAAACAATCAGTCTGTAACAGACTAAGGGTCTGTTCCAGAGTGTAATTTTGGAGAGAAGGGAGATGAAAGGGAAAGAAGTTAAATGAAATTGATGTTCCAGAGTTAAGTTTGAGAGAGAAAGGAAATGAAAGGGAAGGAGAATTCAGTGTATTTTTCCCATCATCTCTTCCTTCCAAATTGAAAGGATTCACAATCCTTCCCCTTCATCTCATTTCATTTCTTCTACACAAAATCTCTGGAACAGACCGTAAAGTAGACTAAAGCACACCAGACTTTTCAAAATATTTATCCCCTCATTATATTACAGCCCAAATGATACGACACCAGAAAAAACAGAAAGATTACTCAGCTTTGTCTTCAACAACAACTAGCTTTCTGGGATTTGTTTTCCAGACTTCTAAGGGAATCGACCATCTCTTTTTGCGGTTCAATATCCATAGGTGTGACATCAGAATTGATGATGATAAGGCGTCCTCTATCAGAATGGTAGCACGCCGATCCACCAAAAGATAAACCAATTTATTCCTCCATTTCCTACTTGTAATTATGTGACTTATCATTTTAAAACTGCATGACATTTTCTTTTTTTACATTGTATGAAACCGAGAACACATCTAGAAAGCAAAATCTCTCTTTTTTTATTTTTGTTTCAGGCACGAACCGACTGGACATTTTTAGGTAACTTAAACGGATGTTGGATCAAATGAGGATAACAGAGCTCTAGAACTGGTAATACCTTATTTCTTTGCTTAGAGTTTAAACCACGAAGTTATAACTACTGTATTGGTTAAGAGTTTAAAATTTTGTTAGATATATTGTACATTTACCTAAATTGCGTGAGGTAAAATATAGAAAATCATTTATGTTCTCAAAAATGGCCTACAAACTACATTGTATAAATAGGTGCGATCGATTGACCTTAGTATTGAATAACAGTAAAGGATGTTGTTTGCAATAAAACTATACTTATTTTAATGACTTCTAAGTTGTCATACATTTTTGAGAAAGTCTACATCTACCTAATTAGATCATTTTCGAACGTTGGAGTGAGAAACACACTTAACCCAATTAACACTATTCATGGTTAAATGGGTCAAAGTTTCACATTTTAGGAAGACTACTTACTATTATATTGAAGTAGTAATGATACTCTGAGTATTAAGAGTATTATAAATTATACAGTTTATTACTGATATTTTAGAACATGCACTCTTTTGGCATTCAAGCAAGTTTATGTGTTTGGTATGTCTTTTTTAAGAAAGTCAATCATGATCTATAAGAAATCATCTGTGACCTGCCCATTTCAAAAAGTAATGGGAACCCCAAGTCCTTTTAACATACTGAGATGACTGTCAACTTTGAACACCAAGTTAAACATAATAATAATAAAAAGAATTAAAAAAATTGAAGTTATTTAAAACTACGCTTATAAATGTATGGAGTCACTGAGTACGATTGTAATGTTTTAATAAAGATTCATATTGGTTTTTGTTTTAACTATATGAAGTTGAAATAAGCAAACTTACTTAGTTAGATCGTGTGTTCATTAAATGACGAACCTTTATCATTGTTTTGTATGTATACTTTGATGAGGAATGGTTCATGTTGCTTATAGCAATGCTTGTGGCACAAAGTCTGGTAAGAAGGTTGTTGGAGAGGATGGTGAATCAAATTGGGAATGTAACACGTGTTACTGTTACTGATCAAAGGATGTTTACCCAAAGTCTGGTCAGCTATTTAAAAATGGTTTGATACTTACGTTTGTTCTTAACATAGGTTGAAGACCACTTTTCATTAGGAATATGTTTGATGTTATGTTACATAAGCCTTTTTTTTTTTTTTTTTTGCTTCACATCGCGGACTAATTTGATGGCATGTTACATTAGCCTATAGTGTTATATCTTCCGTTCAGCACTCTAAATGTGGATCATTGTTACTCAGCATACAAGCGGGCAACGTAACAGGGGATCAGTCAGCACTAGACTGTGGGAGGAAAATTGGCGTAAAAGTTTAATCATGAGCATGAAGATAACAACCTACAAGTAACGCCTAACAACAAGGTTCTTATTTATGTCGTCTTATTATTAGTATACACATTGAGTTGAATTACGAACTTTATATTTACACTACCACTTGACTTGTAAATTGTTTTATAAAAGGTTTCATTGATCAAATGGCTGATGATGTGTCAACGACATATATGTTTTCTTTGAAACGTAAAGTGAGACCCCACTCAACTTGGAGAACTTGGGTGGTTCACATCAACTTTGAAGACTATATAAGGTGTTGCTGCTTTAAAGATCCCAAGAATTGAGGACGTTTAATGCCAACATACGATAATATGTCATGCGTTTTCATTTATTTGCTCTCTTTTAATATTCAAATATTAGACTATATAGATTGTTTTTGAAACTACTATGATGTAGTAATAGACAATAAGGTTATCGACGGATTTTGCTTTGTGGATGCTAATTCTCGTAACACTCATTTATACCAAAGTTTTATTGTAAAATCCCGCGAAATCGCGGGTTATAAACTAGTTTATATGATAATTAAATAATTGTTTATCTAGACAAACTAATTTAGAGCTATCATTTAACAAGTTTAAAAGTGTTGCACATTTCAAAAACTGACACCCTAAAAACAATAATGAACTGTTATGTACAACACTTTCTACCGTGTAAACGACATGCCTAAAAGTCATCGTTAAAATCAATAAAATAATTTATAGCCCACAACTTCATAGTTTAATAATTATAAAAATAATTTCAATAAAACTAATTAAGAATAAATAAGTAAATACTCCATAAATAAACATATAAAATTATAATAATAATCAATTTTAACAATTAATAATTTAAAATTAACAATAACAAGAACAAGAATAAAAATATTTATTAATAATAATAAATAACTTTAATTTTAATAGCCCAATTTATTTTTGCTAGTATTTCAATGCAATGCAATTTCATACGGAGTACATTTTTACCAGGCCCATCATAGGCCCATATAGACGTACAAGAAAAGCCCAGCCCTCCACACCTCCACACATCAGTACTGCATACGCGTTATGCATACGGTACTGCTACATACGCGTAATTTCACGCTCTGAAAAACCTCCAAATACGCGTTGAAAACCCTTCAGATTATGATCGGCTATCTCTATTGAAACTCATAATGATCGAAACATCCGACACAGATAATCGAGATTCCAGATTACGCGTGATGTCATCGCCTGAAAACCCTCGATTTTACAATCGGCCATCTCTGTTGAAACTCCTCAAGATCGAAGTATCCGCCATTGATAGTCGAGATTTTGGCGATGCTTGCTGATTTCAACGGTTAGATTTCTTTTTCGTTTAACTTTCTGTTTTAATTAAACATCGATCGATCTTTAATCTTAATCTTGATATATATGTTGAAGTAATTGTCGCTTAATGCTTTCTGTAACCTCTTTATACTCGTGTTTTTGCTGCTGATGATAATCGTTACTCCGTTGCTTTGTAATTTGCTAGTTATTGAAAGGGTTTATACTTTATAGTCCCTGTTCGTTTGCCATTTCTGTTAGAAATTAACTATTGTAGTACCGAGTATTAGTTTTTGATTCGTTGACTGAAGTTTTGGTGGTTTATCCTTTCAAAGTGGGTTTATGCTTTCGAAATAGTGCCTTGTAGGTTTTCTTGTTGCAATGTTGGTTTACAAAAATTTGTTTGCAAGTGACTGTTTCGGTATGGCTGGTAAAAAAGCCCTCTTCTTGGTTAGATTATGGTCACCCAAAATCTGTGTAATTGACTGTTTCGGTGTATAGCTTCATGCTATGGCTTGTAAAACTTTTCCCTTGTTGGTTTTGATGTTAGTCAAAAGTTAACCTAAATTGATGGGTCGATATGGCTTTGTGGCATGACTTGTATATTAGTCGATTGATGGTTTCGATGGTTCCGATATGTGGCTTTGTGACATGGCTTGTATATAATATTCGTAGGTGGGTTTCATGCTAGTTCTCTACATAAATTGATGGTTCTATATGAGTTTGCATCATGGTTTGTAAATATTTCGCTTGTTGGTTTCGATATATGGTTTTGTTATGGCTTGTATTGGTTTCGATATATGGCTTTGTGCCATGTCTTTTAAATAATTCGCTTATTGGTTTCAATATATGCCTTTCAGTCATGGTTTGTAAATAAGTCACTTGTTGGTTTCAATAGTGTCAATATATGGATTTTATATGTCGTTCTTTGTCGGTTTCGATGGTTTCGATATATGGCTTTGTGCCATGGATTGTATATGATGTCCCTTGTTGGTTTCGATATTTAGTTTTGTGCCATGGATTGTTTATAATGTCCCTTGTTTGTTTCAATGGCTTTAATATATGGCTTCGTTCCATGGATTGTATATATTGCCCCTTATCGGTTTCAATATATGGCTTTGTGCCATGGATTGTATATAATGACCCTTGTCGGTTTCGATATATGGCTTTGTGCCATGGATTGTATATAATGACCCTTGTCGGTTGTGATGGTATGATATATGGCTTTGTGCCATGCATTGTATATAATGACCCTTATCGGTTTCGATGGTTTCGATATATGGCTTTGTGCCATGGATTGTATATAATGTCCCTCGTCGGTTTCAAAATATGGCTTTGTGCCATAAATTGTATATAAAGATCCTTGTCGGTTGTGATGGTTTGATATATGGCTTTGTGCCATGGATTGTATATAATGACCCTTACCGGTTTCGATGGTTTCGATATATGGCTTTGTGCCATGGATTGTATATATTGCCCCTTGTCGGTTTCGATATATGGCTTTGTGCCATGGATTGTATATATTGCCCCTTATCGGTTTAGGTATATGGCTTTGTGCCATGAATTGTATATAATGACCCTTGTTGGTTCTAATATATGGCTTTGTGCCATGGATTGTATATATTGTCCCTTGTCTGTTGTGATGGTTTGATATATGGCTTTGTGCCATGGATTTTATATAATGACCCTTATCGGTTTCGATAGTTTCGATATATGGCTTTGTGCCATGGATTGTATATAATGTCCCTTGCCGGTTTCGAAATATGGCTTTGTGCCATGGATTGTATATAAAGACCCTTGTCGGTTGTGATGGTTTGATATATGGCTTTGTGCCATGGATTGTATATAATGACCCTTATCGGTTTCGATGGTTTCGATATATGGCTTTGTGCTATGGATTGTATATATATTGCCCCTTGTCGGTTTCGATATATGGCTTTGTGCCATGGATTGTATATATTTCCCCTTGTCGGTTTCGGTATATGGCTTTGTGCCATGAATGGTATATAATGTCCCTTGTTGGTTTTAATATATGGCTTTGTGCCATGAATTTGTATATATTGTCCCTTGTCGGTTTCGATGGTTTCGATATATGGCTTTGTGTCATGGATTGTATATATTGTCCCTTGTCGGTTTTGATGGTTTCGATTTATGGCTTTGTGCCATGGATTGTATATAATGTCCCTTGTCGGTTTCGATGGTTTCTATATGTGGCTTTGTGCCATGGATTGTATATAATGACCCTTATCGGTTTCGATGGTTTCGATATATGGCTTTGTGCCATGGATTGTATATAATGACCCTTGTCGGTTGGGATGGTTCGATATATGGCTTTGTGCCATGGATTGTATATAATGACCCTTATCGGTTTCGATGGTTTCGATATATGGCTTTGTGCTATGGATTGTATATATATTGCCCCTTGTCGGTTTCGATATATGGCTTTGTGCCATGGATTGTATATATTGCCCCTTGTCGGTTTCGGTATATGGCTTTGTGCCATGAATGGTATATAATGTCCCTTGTTGGTTTTAATATATGGCTTTGTGCCATGAATTTGTATATATTGTCCCTTGTCGGTTTCGATGGTTTCGATATATGGCTTTGTGCCATGGGTTGTATATATTGTCCCTTGTCGGTTTTGATGGTTTCGATTTATGGCTTTGTGCCATGGATTGTATATAATGTCCCTTGTCGGTTTCGATGGTTTCTATATGTGGCTTTGTGCCATGGATTGTATATAATGACCCTTATCGGTTTCGATGGTTTCGATATATGGCTTTGTGCCATGGATTGTATATAATGTCCCTTGTTGGTTTCTAAATATGGCTTTGTGCCATGGATTGTATATAAAGACCCTTGTTGGTTGTGATGGTTTGATATATGGCTTTGTTCCCTGGATTGTATATAATGACCCTTTTCGGTTTTGATGGTTTCGATATATGGCTTTGTGCCATGGATTGTATATATTGCCCCTTGTCGGTTTCAATATATGGCTTTGTGTGGATTGTATATATTGCCCATTGTCGGTTTCGGTATATGGCTTTGTGCCATGAATTGTATATAATGTCCCTTGTTAGTTTTAATATACGGCTTTGTGCCATGGATTGTATATATTGTCCTTTGTCGGTTTCGATGGTTTTGATATATGGCTTTGTGCCATGGATTGTATATATTGTCCCTTGTCGGTTTCAATGGTTTCGATTTATGGCTTTGTGCCATGGATTGTATATAATGTCCCTTGTCGGTTTTGATGGTTTCGATATGTGGCTTTGTGCCATGGATTATATATAATGATGACCCTTATCGGTTTTGATGGTTTCGATATATGGCTTTGTGCCATGGATTGTATATAATGCCCCTTGTCGGTTTCGATAAATGGCTTTGTGACATGGATTGTATATGATGTCCCTTGGCGGTGTCGATGGTTTCGAAATATGGTTTTGTGCCATGGATTGTATATAATGGCCCTTGTCGGTTTTGATGGTTTCGATATATGGCTTTGTGCCCTGGATTGTATATAATGTCCCTTGTTTGTTTCGATATATGGCTTTGTGCTATTGATTGTATTTAATGTCCCTTGTCGTTGTCGATGGTTTCGATATATGGCTTTGTGCCATGGATTGTATATAATCGTCCTTGTCGGTTTCGATAGTTTCGAATATGGCTTTGTGCCATGAATTGTATATAATGTCCCTTGTCGGTTTCGATATACGGCTTTGTGCCATTGATTGTATTTCATGTCCCTTGTCGATGTCGATGGTTTCGATATATGGCTTTGTGCCATGAATTGTATATAATGACCCTTGCAGGTTTCGATGGTTATGATATATGGCTTTGTGCCATGGATTGTATATAATGTCCCTTGTCGGTTTTGATGGTTTCGATGTATGGCTTTGTATCATGGATTGTATATAATGACCATTGTCGGTTTCGATTTATGGATTGTATATAATGTTCCTTGTCGGTTTCAATGGTTTCGATATATGGCTTTGTGCCATTAATTGTATATAATGACCAGTGTCGGTGTTTCGATCCTTTCGATATATGGCTTTTTGCCATGAATTGTATATAATGTCGCTTGTCGGTTTCGATTGCTACGATATATGGCTTTGTGCCATGTATTGTATATAATGTCTCTTATCGGTTTCGATATATGGCTTCGTGCCATGTATTATATATAATGACCCTGTCGGTTTGAATGGTTTCGATATATGGCTCTGTGCGATAGATTGTATACAATGTTTCTTGTCGGTTTCGATATATGACTTTGTGCCATGGATTGTATATGATGACCCTTTTCGGTTTGATGGTTTCTATATATGGTTGTGTGCCGTGGATTGTATATAATGTCCCTTTTCGGTTTGATGGTTTCGATATATGGCTTTGTGCCATGGATTGTATATAATGACCTTGTCGGTTTCGACGTATGGCTTTGTGCCATGTATTGTATATAATGCCCTTGTCGGTTTCGACGTATGGCTTTGTGCCATGGATTTTGTCCCTTGTCGGTGTCGATGGTTTCGATATATGGCTTTGTGCCATGGGATGTGTATAATGTCCTTGTCGGTATCGATGGTTTCGTTATATGGCTTTGTGCCAATAGATTGTATATAATGATCGTTGTCGGTTTCGATGGTTTCAATATATACCTACGTGTGCCATGGATTGTATATAATGATCCTTGTCGGTTTCGATGGTTCCAATATATGGCTTTGTGCCATAGAGTATATAATGTCCCTTGTCAGTTTCGATGGTTTCGATATATGTCGATGGTTTCGATGTATGTCTTTGTGCCATGGATTGTATATATTGTCCCTTGTCGGTTGGTTTTGATTTATGGTTGTGCCATGGATTGTATATAATGACCCTTGTTGGTTTTACTAATCTAATCTATCGGTTAAATTAGAGGAGAATGCATTTTGTGGATTAGGTTTTGCAGAATTATCTAATAGTAATGGCTTATGGATGTATCTAGGACCAAATTTATATATAGTATTTACTTTATTCTAGAACGTCAAACACCCCTAATTACAAATATTTCATGGCGGGACTCGAACTCGCAACCTTATATACCGATATGTCAAAGGCCTTTTGATAAATTATGTTCTTTACTAGATGCAACTTTTAATACTCTAACTTTAGCTTGTTATGTAAAGAAATTGTTCAAGATGATATTCAATGGTGTAGTAATATGTTGTGTGGTTTAGATGCTTTAATCATGTAAACTGTTGTTGTTGACACAAAATTATGTTTGTGCCCTTTAATTGTTATGCGGACAGAGCTTGAACTGAACTTTTAACAAAAATGGATAGAAGAAAGCGATGAGGAAAGAAAGGGAATCGAATTTTACAAGCATGGATATGACGTTGACTAGGATGGAACTCAACTCGATATGCAAAGATATCGACTATTTGGGTTAGTAATACTACATCCTTTCATATGACGCATATGTTCTGTTTGTATGTTTAAATATTCTTATAATGGTCTATTATAAGTTGGTAGGGGGATGTAAAGTAGACCGAAAGAATGTGATCCAGATTAGTTAGACCACTTCCTACCGTGGCTAAAATTTTCATTCCCTTAACTACCACATCAGCAAAAAAAACACTACGGAGTAAAACAAACCCGTAACTAAACATCACCTATCACAACAAATATTACCTTAAAATTAGAGTACAACTTAATAAAGGAAAATGTACAACTTACAAATCCCAACAAATACTCTTTTCTCTCTCCCCTCTTCCGCCATACGTATGGCTAAGGATCCCACGGCAAAGCTATGGCTAGTTGGTGCTTATGGGGCCATTGCTATGGCGAATCATGTGGCTAAACGGCTAAACCATAAACCATAGGCAGTGGTCTTAGTGACTATGTAATTACATTAGAATGTTTCTTGTTCGATGATTTCTGGCTAACATGTAACTGATTAGTGAACCTGATAGCTCTGTAAGACTCTAGTTAATATGTGCAGGACTCTTAGAGTCTTAGGTAATTCTATTTAATGGTAGTTCGGAACTTTAGTAGAACGGTATTGGTTCTGTTTTTTGGTTCGATTATGACCATACACACAGGCGTATAGTGATTGATGATTTCAGGTCTTGCCTTTGCTACTAGGGATATAAAAATTGAATATGACTATGAGATGTGGATACTTAAATGTTCTACTTCTTTTCTAGGATATAAATTGAGTCTTTTAATCAACAGATGTTCTTAAGAAACATATCTTTCTATTTGAGATGTTAAGTCACAAATAACCACCGGTATACTATTGGTAAGAGCTTAAGTCATGCTCATTAAGTTTTGTTTTGATGTAATGGATAAGCGGGGTCAACCTTGTGACCGAGGTTTCTTTGTTAGATAATCTTTGATAATTATCAAAGCCACAACCCATGAAACTAACCCAACCAAAGTTGACCGGGTTGACCCAAATACAACCCACAAGCCCAAAACCAACACGTCAACCCAACACCCAATGAACTTTCCAAAAACTGTTTTGGTTGTTTGCCAGGATTAACTCTTTTTATTAATTAACACAGAATTAAATATCATCACAACCTCGACACTAATCCGTTTTAAATCTTAATATCGACTGTTTATCAGATAAGAATGAACCTATATAATACATAAACTGAACTGAACAACAACCTTTCATTACGTTTTTATCAAACATGTCAGCATTTGTATGATTTTTTTAGTCAAACTAATGACGTTCTGCCCTTCGAATCAAATCGAACTGCTACACTCCATAAATAATCACCATAAGCTTCAATGTAGAGAAATGACCTTATGTGGCAGCCTGTGGCATTGTTGACCACATCATCGAAAATAATTGTATTTCCCTTGTGAGTCTCAGACGTAAATCATTTTTTCCATGTCATCTTTATCTGTAACTTCAATAGGTTCTGCCTTAGAAAAAAGTAACTTCAATAGGTGGTAAACTCACAAACAATACAATTTGTGTGTGTCAATGACTGGAAAACAGTGCCACCCGTCCCAACCTATTTGACCCGTTTGAGTCTATATATTATATATAAACAGAATAACAAATAATAAAACTACTACTACCGTCAACAAATGGAAAAAACACCACATCATTAAAAATAATGGTTTCTTTCTCCCTTGAGTCTCCGTTGAACCGATTGTTGTTATCTTTCTCTGATGAACTGGTTATTGTTATCTTTAACAAATAATAAAACGAAAACTGCAGTTAACAAATGGAATAAAACACCCTATGATTATAACTAATGATTTCTCCCTCGAGTCTCCAGTGACTCGTTTGAGTTTATATTTATATATAAACAAAAATAACAAATATTATAACTACAACTGCAGTCAACAAATGGAAAAAAACACGTTGTGCGTATGTTATTTTTATCTGGTACTTCAACCGGCAGTGAGTATGTTAAGAAACTGGGGGGAAAAAGCCTGTCAACCTGATTATTATAGATAGAAAAGAAAAACTGTATTTGCATGAACCCAACACTACCCATTTGGACTGAGAACTTGTTATATTATTATTTTACTCATTTCCTATTTCACCAGGCCCATTATTATGTCTTATCGAGTCTGTTACCTACCCATTTTGCCAATACAAGATCCATGTATTGATATACGAAGTACTTTTTAGACTTCTGAATTGTTCAAGCCATGTTTGGCATACTGGAAACGGTTTTTGTCCAATTTGAAAAGGGAAACGTTTCCTTTTAGTGTTCTGCTCCTTTTCTAGGATAACATATGAGCCGCTTACTCAGAAAATAATCTTAAGAAACTTCTCTATCCTTGTAAGATATTTAGACGCATATAACCACTTGTATAGTAAGAGCTTAGATCACTCTCGTGAAGCTTTGTTGTGCACTATGCTGTATTTTTTATTAAGCTATCTACTTTCTGAAAGTTTATCTTGAAACCTGCTGCTACTAACATTCATTTATCTATGTTAATAATTAGTCATGTACTCTTGTTTGTGAAGACATAGAATTTAGTTGAAATTGTTTTGAAATTAATCCTTTGGATTAGTTTTGTTTCTTTCTGATATGGAGCTACAGATGCCATGCATTAGTGTGGCAAATTGAGTGGGGTGGGTTGGGTTGGTTTGGGTATTTAAACTGGTCAAAATGGGTTTGGGACAAAAGGTGTTTACTCGAGGAATGGAATAAGGTCAAATGAGTTCAGGTCAAAACAGGTCGGATGGGTCTGATTGACTTGCTGCAGATATAATTCATTTCTTAAATTAATAGTATTCTTTTTCTTGGGTGAAAAATAGGAGTAACATAGTTTCTGATTGGAACTTATGGCTCCTAAAGCCTTTGTAATTGAGGGCTTCATTTATTAATAAAATTTCCGTCGTTCAAAAAAAAAAAAAAAAATAGTATTTACTTTTTTTAAGTGTTTTCCAGTTCACATATATCTGTCTATGTAAAAAAAGTACTGTTCTCCATATGTTCCCATTTTTTTGGAAATTTGATGTCTAAATAGTTTCAAGTTCATATTCTATCAATAACTTTTTAGAAAATGGTTGGTAATTTTTATATGTCTAGAAAGAAAACTGGAAATATTGAAAAGTATTTGTTGTCTTCGTTTTCTAGTTTATAAAGGGAAGGAGTTTTCTATCTGTAGGATGCAAAAATGGTTAAACCTTTTTGAAGTGTCAGTCGTCAGTTCCATAAATATCTTTGAGTTGTTTTTTTAAAAGATATCATATACTATCTATATACTCCACTTGTTTAATATGCTACTTAATACTGAACATTTAAACACAATCGTTGAAACAGATCTCGGTTTCTGGTGTAATGGTTATGCGACATGATTCGAATATGTGATTTTGTTATGGTTGCATATCAAGAATTACGATTTGATTTCGGTTTCTCAGTGGTTCAATTTAAACATTTTTTCAACAAAAATACACATTTATACACCAACTTATATATTCTTATTTTTCGCCTAATATAAATGGAATCATATGACATTCTTTTTGTTCGGATTCTGAAGATGAAGAAATTATCTAACTTGTGCATTTGTACGCGATATGACAAACGGGTTAATATCCAATCCAACATTCTTATCATAACTAAAATCATAGTACTTAATTTTATTCGCTGATTTATCAAACACAAACGGACAACACTAGTCTTTCTTATCTATAATTAGAAAACTTTTATGGCATCATTAGATTATAAAAATTCCTACATGTCAAAATCTCAACCCTTGGATGTGTTTCTTTAATTTAATCTTATCCATTTAAATACCAAATCACGTCATTTAGATTTTTAATCGACAGTTACGTAACATAATTACCCTCTTACCCAAAACGGTTTCAGAAATAAAAAACCTCTCCCTACATACGTTTCTCTGTATCTTTCACCTTCTATTCCATGATTCAAAACCCTAAAACTTCCATTCAAAAAAGTGCCTCAACTCCTTTGATTATTTAATTATTTCATCATATCTTCTATTTTTTTAATTCAGGAAAAGGGACGGTGAATTCATGATTCTGAATTAGGGACGGTGAAGTCGTGATTCTGAATTAGAGACGGTGAAGTCGAATAGCTTCATTATGAATTAGGTAACTATTTTTATGAATTAGGGTTTTAAATGAATTTTTTTTTAATAGCTTCAAGGTAAGTATTCTTATGAATTATTGTTTTATTGGGTTTTTTTTAATTAAATCTTCATATCTTTTATTTTTAAACTTTGGATTTCATCTATTCAAATACGATTTACTTTTGTCTCTTTCAATTTTGATTTTGGTTATGCCTAATTATTCTATTTTGGATTTGAATATGTTTTGTTTCTAATTTCTCTTTTATTTTTCGTATTGGCAGATCTATGGCAGAACACAATGGTAATTCCATTAAGTTTTGATTAGGGATTTTAGTTTATTTACTTACTTTTTATTCATTTATATCCGATTTTTTCAAATAACCAGGTGAAGACTACTCCAATTGTGACGGTCAATCAGTTTCTTTAAAAGATATGAAAAATAGTCATCCTTTGTGGGGAATTTTATTTGTCGTTTTTTTTGGATTTAAACATTTAGGGTTTGGTATAATTGATGATGATTTGGGATTGTGTGTTTATAAGAGTTGGTTTTTATCGTATTAACAAAGTTTATTTCAATTGCTCATAGGATCTGAATAAGAATCAGGTGTTTAACGAAGGCATGGCTCAAACTGATGGCTTACGTGTAAGATTATTTCTTACTACCTACTTGTAATTATGTTTTTTTTAAAGGTTATATTATTGATCACCAAGAAGGGCATACAAAACAATCAGTCTGTAACAGACTAAGGGTCTGTTCCAGAGTGTAATTTTGGAGAGAAGGGAGATGAAAGGGAAAGAAGTTAAATGAAATTGATGTTCCAGAGTTAAGTTTGAGAGAGAAAGGAAATGAAAGGGAAGGAGAATTCAGTGTATTTTTCCCATCATCTCTTCCTTCCAAATTGAAAGGATTCACAATCCTTCCCCTTCATTCCCCTTCATTTCTTCTACACAAAATCTCTGGAACAGACCGTAAAGTAGACTAAAGCACATCAGACTTTTCAAAATATTTATCCCCTCATTATATTACAGCCCAAATGATACGACACCAGAAAAAACAGAAAGATTACTCAGCTTTGTCTTCAACAACAACTAGCTTTCTGGGATTTGTTTTCCAGACTTCTAAGGGAATCGACCATCTCTTTTTGCGGTTCAATATCCATAGGTGTGACATCAGAATTGATGATGATAAGGCGTCCTCTATCAGAATGGTAGCACGCCGATCCACCAAAAGATAAACCAATTTATTCCTCCATTTCCTACTTGTAATTATGTGACTTATCATTTTAAAACTGCATGACATTTTCTTTTTTTACATTGTATGAAACCGAGAACACATCTAGAAAGCAAAATCTCTCTTTTTTTATTTTTGTTTCAGGCACGAACCGACTGGACATTTTTAGGTAACTTAAACGGATGTTGGATCAAATGAGGATAACAGAGCTCTAGAACTGGTAATACCTTATTTCTTTGCTTAGAGTTTAAACCACGAAGTTATAACTACTGTATTGGTTAAGAGTTTAAAATTTTGTTAGATATATTGTACATTTACCTAAATTGCGTGAGGTAAAATATAGAAAATCATTTATGTTCTCAAAAATGGCCTACAAACTACATTGTATAAATAGGTGCGATCGATTGACCTTAGTATTGAATAACAGTAAAGGATGTTGTTTGCAATAAAACTATACTTATTTTAATGACTTCTAAGTTGTCATACATTTTTGAGAAAGTCTACATCTACCTAATTAGATCATTTTCGAACGTTGGAGTGAGAAACACACTTAACCCAATTAACACTATTCATGGTTAAATGGGTCAAAGTTTCACATTTTAGGAAGACTACTTACTATTATATTGAAGTAGTAATGATACTCTGAGTATTAAGAGTATTATAAATTATACAGTTTATTACTGATATTTTAGAACATGCACTCTTTTGGCATTCAAGCAAGTTTATGTGTTTGGTATGTCTTTTTTAAGAAAGTCAATCATGATCTATAAGAAATCATCTGTGACCTGCCCATTTCAAAAAGTAATGGGAACCCCAAGTCCTTTTAACATACTGAGATGACTGTCAACTTTGAACACCAAGTTAAACATAATAATAATAAAAAGAATTAAAAAAATTGAAGTTATTTAAAACTACGCTTATAAATGTATGGAGTCACTGAGTACGATTGTAATGTTTTAATAAAGATTCAAATTGGTTTTTGTTTTAACTATATGAAGTTGAAATAAGCAAACTTACTTAGTTAGATCGTGTGTTCATTAAATGACGAACCTTTATCATTGTTTTGTATGTATACTTTGATGAGGAATGGTTCATGTTGCTTATAGCAATGCTTGTGGCACAAAGTCTGGTAAGAAGGTTGTTGGAGAGGATGGTGAATCAAATTGGGAATGTAACACGTGTTACTGTTACTGATCAAAGGATGTTTACCCAAAGTCTGGTCAGCTATTTAAAAATGGTTTGATACTTACGTTTGTTCTTAACATAGGTTGAAGACCACTTTTCATTAGGAATATGTTTGATGTTATGTTACATAAGCCTTTTTTTTTTTTTTTTTTTGCTTCACATCGCGGACTAATTTGATGGCATGTTACATTAGCCTATAGTGTTATATCTTCCGTTCAGCACTCTAAATGTGGATCATTGTTACTCAGCATACAAGTGGGCAACGTAACAGGGGATCAGTCAGCACTAGACTGTGGGAGGAAAATTGGCGTAAAAGTTTAATCATGAGCATGAAGATAACGACCTACAAGTAACGCCTAACAACAAGGTTCTTATTTATGTCGTCTTATTATTAGTATACACATTGAGTTGAATTACGAACTTTATATTTACACTACCACTTGACTTGTAAATTGTTTTATTAAAGGTTTCATTGATCAAATGGCTGATGATGTGTCAACCACATATATGTTTTCTTTGAAACGTAAAGTGAGACCCCACTCAACTTGGAGAACTTGGGTGGTTCACATCAACTTTGAAGACTATATAAGGTGTTGCTGCTTTAAAGATCTCAAGAATTGAGGACGTTTAATGCCAACATACGATAATATGTCATGCGTTTTCATTTATTTGCTCTCTTTTAATATTCAAATATTAGACTATATAGATTGTTTTTGAAACTACTATGATGTAGTAATAGACAATAAGGTTATCGACGGATTTGCTTTGTGGATGCTAATTCTCGTAACACTCATTTATACCAAAGTTTTATTGTAAAATCCCGCGAAATCGCGGGTTATAAACTGATAATTAAATAATTGTTTATCTAGACAAACTAATTTAGAGCTATCATTTAACAAGTTTAAAAGTGTTGCACATTTCAAAAACTGACACCCTAAAAACAATAATGAACTGTTATGTACAACACTTTCTACCGTGTAAACGACATGCCTAAAAGTCATCGTTAAAATCAATAAAATAATTTATAGCCCACAACTTCATAGTTTAATAATTATAAAAATAATTTCAATAAAACTAATTAAGAATAAATAAGTAAATACTCCATAAATAAATATATAAAATTATAATAATAATCAATTTTAACAATTAATAATTTAAAATTAACAAGAACAAGAATAAAAATATTTATTAATAATAATAAATAACTTTAATTTTAAAAGCCCAATTTATTTTTGCTAGTATTTCAATGCAATGCAATTTCATACGGAGTACATTTTTACCAGGCCCATCATAGGCCCATATAGACGTACAAGAAAAGCCCAGCCCTCCACACCTCCACACCTCCACACATCAGTACTGCATACGCGTTATGCATACGGTACTGCTACATACGCGTAATTTCACGCGCTGAAAAACCTCCAAATACGCGTTGAAAACCCTTCAGATTATGATCGGCTATCTCTATTGAAACTCATAATGATCGAAATATCCGTCACAGATAATCGAGATTCCAGATTACGCGTGATGTCATTACTTGAAAACCCTACAGATTATAATCGGCCCTCTCTATCGAAAATCATCAAGATCGAAACATCCGACACAGATAATCGAGATTCCAGATTACGCGTGATGTCATCGCCTGAAAACCCTCGATTTTACAATCGGCCATCTCTGTTGAAACTCCTCAAGATCGAAGTATCCGCCATTGATAGTCGAGATTTTGGCGATGCTTGCTGATTTCAACGGTTAGATTTCTTTTTCGTTTAACTTTCTGTTTTAATTAAACATCGATCGATCTTTAATCTTAATCTTGATATATATGTTGAAGTAATTGTCGCTTAATGCTTTCTGTAACCTCTTTATACTCGTGTTTTTGCTGCTGATGATAATCGTTACTCCGTTGCTTTGTAATTTGCTAGTTATTGAAAGGGTTTATACTTTACAGTCTCTGTTCGTTTGCCATTTCTGTTAGAAATTAACTATTGTAGTACCGAGTATTAGTTTTTGATTCGTTGACTGAAGTTTTGGTGGTTTATCCTTTCAAAGTGGGTTTATGCTTTCGAAATAGTGCCTTGTAGGTTTTCTTGTTGCAATGTTGGTTTACAAAAATTTGTTTGCAAGTGACTGTTTCGGTATGGCTGGTAAAAAAGCCCTCTTCTTGGTTAGATTATGGTCACCCAAAATCTGTGTAATTGACTGTTTCGGTGTATAGCTTCATGCTATGGCTTGTAAAACTTTTCCCTTGTTGGTTTTGATGTTAGTCAAAAGTTAACCTAAATTGATGGGTCGATATGGCTTTGTGGCATGACTTGTATATTAGTCGATTGATGGTTTCGATGGTTCCGATATGTGGCTTTGTGACATGGCTTGTATATAATATTCGTAGGTGGGTTTCATGCTAGTTCTCTACATAAATTGATGGTTCTATATGAGTTTGCATCATGGTTTGTAAATATTTCGCTTGTTGGTTTCGATATATGGTTTTGTTATGGCTTGTATTGGTTTCGATATATGGCTTTGTGCCATGTCTTTTAAATAATTCGCTTATTGGTTTCAATATATGCCTTTCAGTCATGGTTTGTAAATAAGTCACTTGTTGGTTTCAATAGTGTCAATATATGGATTTTATATGTCGTTCTTTGTCGGTTTCGATGGTTTCGATATATGGCTTTGTGCCATGGATTGTATATGATGTCCCTTGTTGGTTTCGATATTTAGTTTTGTGCCATGGATTGTTTATAATGTCCCTTGTTTGTTTCATTGGCTTTAATATATGGCTTCGTTCCATGGATTGTATATATTGCCCCTTGTCGGTTTCAATATATGGCTTTGTGCCATGGATTATATATAATGACCCTTGTCGGTTTCGATATATGGCTTTGTGCCATGGATTGTATATAATGACCCTTGTCGGTTGTGATGGTATGATATATGGCTTTGTGCCATGCATTGTATATAATGACCCTTATCGGTTTCGATGGTTTCGATATATGGCTTTGTGCCATGGATTGTATATAATGTCCCTCGTCGGTTTCAAAATATGGCTTTGTGCCATAAATTGTATATAAAGATCCTTGTCGGTTGTGATGGTTTGATATATGGCTTTGTGCCATGGATTGTATATAATGACCCTTACCGGTTTCGATGGTTTCGATATATGGCTTTGTGCCATGGATTGTATATATTGCCCCTTATCGGTTTAGGTATATGGCTTTGTGCCATGAATTGTATATAATGTCCCTTGTTGGTTCTAATATATGGCTTTGTGCCATGGATTGTATATATTGTCCCTTGTCTGTTGTGATGGTTTGATATATGGCTTTGTGCCATGGATTTTATATAATGACCCTTATCGGTTTCGATAGTTTCGATATATGGCTTTGTGCCATGGATTGTATATAATGTCCCTTGCCGGTTTCGAAATATGGCTTTGTGCCATGGATTGTATATAAAGACCCTTGTCGGTTGTGATGGTTTGATATATGGCTTTGTGCCATGGATTGTATATAATGACCCTTATCGGTTTCGATGGTTTCGATATATGGCTTTGTGCTATGGATTGTATATATATTGCCCCTTGTCGGTTTCGATATATGGCTTTGTGCCATGGATTGTATATATTTCCCCTTGTCGGTTTCGGTATATGGCTTTGTGCCATGAATGGTATATAATGTCCCTTGTTGGTTTTAATATATGGCTTTGTGCCATGAATTTGTATATATTGTCCCTTGTCGGTTTCGATGGTTTCGATATATGGCTTTGTGCCATGGATTGTATATATTGTCCCTTGTCGGTTTTGATGGTTTCGATTTATGGCTTTGTGCCATGGATTGTATATAATGTCCCTTGTCGGTTTCGATGGTTTCTATATGTGGCTTTGTGCCATGGATTGTATATAATGACCCTTATCGGTTTCGATGGTTTCGATATATGGCTTTGTGCCATGGATTGTATATAATGACCCTTGTTGGTTGGGATGGTTCGATATATGGCTTTGTGCCATGGATTGTATATAATGACCCTTATCGGTTTCGATGGTTTCGATATATGGCTTTGTGCCATGGATTGTATATATATTGCCCCTTGTCGGTTTCGATATATGGCTTTGTGCCATGGATTGTATATATTGCCCCTTGTCGGTTTCGGTATATGGCTTTGTGCCATGAATGGTATATAATGTCCTTTGTTGGTTTTAATATATGGCTTTGTGCCATGAATTTGTATATATTGTCCCTTGTCGGTTTCGATGGTTTCGATATATGGCTTTGTGCCATGGATTGTATATATTGTCCCTTGTCGGTTTTGATGGTTTCGATTTATGGCTTTGTGCCATGGATTGTATATAATGTCCCTTGTCGGTTTCGATGGTTTCTATATGTGGCTTTGTGCCATGGATTGTATATAATGTCCCTTGTTGGTTTCGAAATATGGCTTTGTGCCATGGATTGTATATAAAGACCCTTGTTGGTTGTGATGGTTTGATATATGGCTTTGTGCCCTGGATTGTATATAATGACCCTTTTCGGTTTTGATGGTTTCGATATATGGCTTTGTGCCATGGATTGTATATATTGCCCCTTGTCGGTTTCAATATATGGCTTTGTGTGGATTGTATATATTGCCCATTGTCGGTTCGGTATATGGCTTTGTGCCATGAATTGTATATAATGTCCCTTGTTAGTTTTAATATATGGCTTTGTGCCATGGATTGTATATATTGTCCTTTGTCGGTTTCGATGGTTTTGATATATGGCTTTGTGCCATGGATTGTATATATTGTCCCTTGTCGGTTTCAATGGTTTCGATTTATGGCTTTGTGCCATGGATTGTATATAATGTCCCTTGTCGGTTTTGATGGTTTCGATATGTGGCTTTGTGCCATGGATTATATATAATGATGACCCTTATCGGTTTTGATGGTTTCGATATATGGCTTTGTGCCATGGATTGTATATAATGCCCCTTGTCGGTTTCGATAAATGGCTTTGTGACATGGATTGTATATGATGTCCCTTGGCGGTGTCGATGGTTTCGAAATATGGTTTTGTGCCATGGATTGTATATAATGGCCCTTGTCGGTTTTGATGGTTTCGATATATGGCTTTGTGCCCTGGATTGTATATAATGTGTCCCTTGTCTGTTTCGATATATGGCTTTGTGCTATTGATTGTATTTAATGTCCCTTGTCGTTGTCGATGGTTTCGATATATGGCTTTGTGCCATGGATTGTATATAATGGTCCTTGTCGGTTTCGATAGTTTCGAATATGGCTTTGTGCCATGAATTGTATATAATGTCCCTTGTCGGTTTCGATATACGGCTTTGTGCCATTGATTGTATTTCATGTCCCTTGTCGATGTCGATGGTTTCGATATATGGCTTTGTGCCATGAATTGTATATAATGACCCTTGCAGGTTTCGATGGTTATGATATATGGCTTTGTGCCATGGATTGTATATAATGCCCCTTGTCGGTTTTGATGGTTTCGATGTATGGCTTTGTATCATGGATTGTATATAATGACCATTGTCGGTTTCGATTTATGGATTGTATATAATGTTCCTTGTCGGTTTCAATGGTTTCGATATATGGCTTTGTGCCATTAATTGTATATAATGACCAGTGTCGGTGTTTCGATCCTTTCGATATATGGCTTTTTGCCATGAATTGTATATAATGTCGCTTGTCGGTTTCGATTGCTACGATATATGGCTTTGTGCCATGTATTGTATATAATGTCTCTTATCGGTTTCGATATATGGCTTCGTGCCATGTATTATATATAATGACCCTGTCGGTTTGGATGGTTTCGATATATGGCTCTGTGCGATAGATTGTATACAATGTTTCTTGTCGGTTTCTGACTTTGTGCCATGGATTGTATATGATGACCCTTTTCGGTTTGATGGTTTCTATATATGGTTGTGTGCCGTGGATTGTATATAATGTCCCTTTTCGGTTTGATGGTTTCGATATATGGCTTTGTGCCATGGATTGTATATAATGACCTTGTCGGTTTCGACGTATGGCTTTGTGCCATGTATTGTATATAATGCCCTTGTCGGTTTCGACGTATGGCTTTGTGCCATGGATTTTGTCCCTTGTCGGTGTCGATGGTTTCGATATATGGCTTTGTGCCATGGGATGTGTATAATGTCCTTGTCAGTATCGATGGTTTCGTTATATGGCTTTGTGCCAATAGATTGTATATAATGATCGTTGTCGGTTTCGATGGTTTCAATATATACCTACGTGTGCCATGGATTGTATATAATGATCCTTGTCGGTTTCGATGGTTCCAATATATGGCTTTGTGCCATAGAGTATATAATGTCCCTTGTCAGTTTCGATGGTTTCGATATATGTCGATGGTTTCGATGTATGTCTTTGTGCCATGGATTGTATATATTGTCCCTTGTCGGTTGGTTTTGATTTATGGTTGTGCCATGGATTGTATATAATGACCCTTGTTGGTTTTACTAATTTAATCTATCGGTTAAATTAGAGGAGAATGCATTTTGTGGATTAGGTTTTGCAGAATTATCTAATAGTAATGGCTTATGGATGTATCTAGGACCAAATTTATATATAGTATTTACTTTATTCTAGAACGTCAAACACCCCTAATTACAAATATTTCATGGCGGGACTCGAACTCGCAACCTTATATACCGATATGTCAAAGGCCTTTTGATAAATTATGTTCTTTACTAGATGCAACTTTTAATACTCTAACTTTAGCTTGTTATGTAAAGAAATTGTTCAAGATGATATTCAATGGTGTAGTAATATGTTGTGTGGTTTAGATGCTTTAATCAAGTAAACTGTTGTTGTTGACACAAAATTATGTTTGTGCCCTTTAATTGTTATGTGGACAGAGCTTGAACTGAACTTTTAACAAAAATGGATAGAAGAAAGCGATGAGGAAAGAAAGGGAATCGAATTTTACAAGCATGGATATGACGTCGACTAGGATGGAACTCAACTCGATATGCAAAGATATCGACTATTTGGGTTAGTAATACTACATCCTTTCATATGACGCATATGTTCTGTTTGTATGTTTAAATATTCTTATAATGGTCTATTATAAGTTGGTAGGGGGATGTAAAGTAGACCGAAAGAATGTGATCCAGATTAGTTAGACCACTTCCTACCGTGGCTAAAATTTTCATTCCCTTAACTACCACATCAGCAAAAAAAAACACTACGGAGTAAAACAAACCCGTAACTAAACATCACCTATCACAACAAATATTACCTTAAAATTAGAGTACAACTCAATAAAGGAAAATGTACAACTTACAAATCCCAACAAATACTCTTTTCTCTCTCCCCTCTTCCGCCATACGTATGGCTAAGGATCCCACGGCAAAGCTATGGCTAGTTGGTGCTTATGGGGCCATTGCTATGGCGAATCATGTGGCTAAACGGCTAAACCATAAACCATAGGCAGTGGTCTTAGTGACTATGTAATTACATTAGAATGTTTCTTGTTCGATGATTTCTGGCTAACATGTAACTGGTTAGTGAACCTGATAGCTCTGTAAGACTCTAGTTAATATGTGCAGGACTCTTAGAGTCTTAGGTAATTCTATTTAATGGTAGTTCGGAACTTTAGTAGAACGGTATTGGTTCTGTTTTTTGGTTCGATTATGACCATACACACAGGCGTATAGTGATTGATGATTCCAGGTCTTGCCTTTGCTACTAGGGATATAAAAATTGAACATGACTATGAGATGTGGATATTTAAATGTTCTACTTCTTTTCTAGGATATAAATTGAGTCTTTTAATCAACAGATGTTCTTAAGAAACATATCTATTTATTTGAGATGTTAAGTCACAAATAACCACCGGTATACTATTAGTAAGAGCTTAAGTCATGCTCATTAAGTTTTGTTTTGATGTAATGGATAAGCGGGGTCAACCTTGTGACCGAGGTTTCTTTGTTAGATAATCTTTGATAATTATCAAAGCCACAACCCATGAAACTAACCCAACCAAAGTTGACCGGGTTGACCCAAATACAACCCACAAGCCCAAAACCAACACGTCAACCCAACACCCAATGAACTTTCCAAAAACTGTTTTGGTTGTTTGCCAGGATTAACTCTTTTTATTAATTAACACAGAATCAAATATCATCACAACCTCGACACTAATCCCTTTTAAATCTTAATATCGACTGTTTATCAGATAAGAATGAACCTATATAATACATAAACTGAACTGAACAACAACCTTTCATTACGTTTTTATCAAACATGTCAGCATTTGTATGATTTTTTTAGTCAAACTAATGACGTTCTGCCCTTCGAATCAAATCGAACTGCTACACTCCATAAATAATCACCATAAGCTTCAATGTAGAGAAATGACCTTATGTGGCAGCCTGTGGCATTGTTGACCACATCATCGAAAATAATTGTATTTCCCTTGTGAGTCTCAGACGTAAATCATTTTTTCCATGTCATCTTTATCTGTAACTTCAATAGGTTCTGCCTTAGAAAAAAGTAACTTCAATAGGTGGTAAACTCACAAACAATACAATTTGTGTGTGTCAATGACTGGAAAACAGTGTCATCCGTCCCAACCTATTTGACCCGTTTGAGTCTATATATTATATATAAACAGAATAACAAATAATAAAACTACTACTACCGTCAACAAATGGAAAAAACGCCACATCATTAAAAATAATGGTTTCTTTCTCCCTTGAGTCTCCGTTGAACCGATTGTTGTTATCTTTCTCTGATGAACTGGTTATTGTTATCTTTAACAAATAATAAAACGAAAACTGCAGTTAACAAATGGAATAAAACACCCTATGATTATAACTAATGGTTTCTCCCTCGAGTCTCCAGTGACTCGTTTGAGTTTATATTTATATATAAACAAAAATAACAAATATTATAACTACAACTGCAGTCAACAAATGGAAAAAAACACGTTGTGCGTATGTTATTTTTATCTGGTACTTCAACCGGCAGTGAGTATGTTAAGAAACTGGCGGGAAAAAGCCTGTCAACCTGATTATTATAGATAGAAAAGAAAAACTGTATTTGCATGAACCCAACACTACCCATTTGGACTGAGAACTTGTTATATTATTATTTTACTCATTTCCTATTTCACCAGGCCCATTATTATGTCTTATCGAGTCTGTTACCTACCCATTTTGCCAATACAAGATCCATGTATTGATATACGAAGTACTTTTTAGACTTCTGAATTGGTCGAGCCATGTTTGGCATACTGGAAACGGTTTTTGTCCAATTTGAAATGGGAAACGTTTCCTTTTAGTGTTCTGCTCTTTTTCTAGGATAACATATGAGCCGCTTACTCAGAAAATAATCTTAAGAAACTTCTCTATCCTTGTAAGATATTTAGACGCATATAACCACTTGTATAGTAAGAGCTTAGATCACTCTCGTGAAGCTTTGTTGTGCACTATGCTGTATTTTTTATTAAGCTATCTACTTTATGAAAGTTTATCTTGAAACCTGCTGCTAGTAACATTCATTTATCTATGTTAATAATTAGTCATGTACTCTTGTTTGTGAAGACCTAGAATTTAGTTGAAATTGTTTTGAAATTAATCCTTTGGATTAGTTTTGTTTCTTTCTGATATGGAGCTACAGATGCCATGCATTAATGTGGCAAATTGAGTGGGGTGGGTTGGGTTGGTTTGGGTATTTAAACTGGTCAAAATGGGTTTGGGACAAAAGGGGTTTACTCAAGGAATGGAATAAGGTCAAATGAGTTCAGGTCAAAACAGGTCGGATGGGTCTGATTGACTTGCTGCAGATATAATTCATTTCTTAAATTAATAGTATTCTTTTTCTTGGGTGAAAAATAGGAGTAACATAGTTTCTAATTGGAACTTATGGCTCCTAAAGCCTTTGTAATTGAGGGCTTCATTTATTAATAAAATTTCCGTCGTTCAAAAAAAAAAAAAAGAAATAGTATTTACTTTTTTAAGTGTTTTCCAGTTCACATATATCTCTGTCTATGTAAAAAAGTACTGTTCCCCATATGTTCCCATTTTTTTTGGAAATTTGATGTCTAAATAGTTTCAAGTTCATATTCTATCAATAACTTTTTAGAAAATGGTTGGTAATTTTTATATGGCTAGAAAGAAAACTGGAAATATTGAAAAGTATTTGTTGTCTCCGTTTTCTAGTTTATAAAGGGAAGGAGTTCTCTATCTGTAGGATGCAAAAATGGTTAAACCTTTGAAGTGTCAGTCGTCAGTTCCATAAATATCTTTGAGTTGTTTTTTTAAAAGATATCATATACTATCTATATACTCCACTTGTTTAATATGCTACTTAATACTGAACATTTAAACACATTCGTTGAAACAGATCTCGGTTTCTGGTGTAATGGTTATGCGAGATGATTCGAATATGTGATTTTGTTATGGTTGCATATCAAGAATTACGATTTGATTTCGGTTTCTCAGTGGTTTTAAAAGTGTTGATTCCAGCAGCCATGTGTTTGGTGGAGGTTCCAGCAGTCACGGGTCTGGTAAAGGCGGCAAGAAGGGTGGCAAAAAGCAGGGTGGTCGCCGAAAAGGTCATTAGGTAATTGTTTAGCATAACGATTATGGTTAACAAGTTTTGAATTGAGGGTCTATTGGAAATGTTGTGCATTTTTATATTACAGTTACTAAGTTTGCAGCGGATGTTAAAAGCTACAAAACTTTAGTTCCAAGCTCACCGAATGGCGAATACTGATATGTTGAAGTTTTCGACTACAAATGTTGTCACTTGAGTTTATAGTTTATGGAGATTGATAAACTTATTATAGCTTCAGGTTTTCAATTGCATGTAATTTGCAGACGTTACAGATGAAAATTATTCATATGCATTAATTATAGATGCCTGCTTCTTCATGAACTATTTTATTCTTGAACAATTGTCTTGAACTTTAAATTATTGAATTTGAAAGCAAAATGCTTGTGAGCCAAATCAAGTAAACCTGGGGAAAAATAGTGTTTCAAATTGGAAATCTATCTATATGTTCAAAAAATTTTGGTGCCAAGTTTGTCATGAATTGAAACTCTGACATATATGACTGTAATTTACCTTTCATAATACTCATTTGAATTTGGATTGGATTAATACAAAGTCAAAAATTGCATTTTAATCCTTTTAAAATATGCTTTTAACAAGTCACATGAAAAGAGAGTGCTAGATTCATTATGCCAAAGGTAATATATCAAAAAATCGCCGTTCAAAAAAATTTACGAAAGTATAACGAATAAATTTTATTAAAACTATGCATGTCAAGTAAAAATAGTGAACAAGATTTCCAAGTAATCAACTCACTAATTTGGTAAACAAAGTATGAAAATATAGACTAATTTAATCTTATTCCCCTTAATCAACCAAGCTAACAATTCACAAGTGGATGAGTGTTTCGAAACTAGGGTGAGGTTAACCAGGGTGGATCTTAGTGTATCTGTAGGGTGATATCCCGCCCCACCTGGATTATATAAAAAAATTATAATAATTTTTTTTTTTTACTAAAAAAATAAGGTTTTTTTTAGTGTTTATCCCCCTTTCATTAGTTTTACCCCTGAAGTATGGTTCAAGTTTCGCGAAGGAGGTTAACTACTCTCTCGGAAAAATACATCAAGATTTCAAAAACTTCATTCACCACTATATTCGTCTTCAAGTTTCGCGAAGGAGGTTAACTACTCTCTCGGAAAAATACACCAAGATTTCAAAAACTTCATTCACCCCTATATTCGTCTTCTCTGGCCATCGAATATTGGCAGCAGTGATCTGATGCTTTCGTTCTCTTCTTCCTTTCTTTCATTTGTCGGTCCATCACCCCTCTTCGTACTGTCGTTTATCAAATTTTTCGCTTCACTTTTCCATGGTCCAACACTGAGTTGATTATCTACGTAGTCACCGAACCCTAGGCAAGTCCTTCCTTTTTGATGCTAGCATAATGCTATATGTTTTTATTCTGAAAAAACAAGAATTAGAAATTAAAGTAGATCGGACGATTTATTTGTGATACAATTGATACACAAATCTGACAGAAAGAAATCTTTATACTAGCATCTATTGATTAGACCCAAACGGTAAAATTATGACACAACAAAACCTTTATTAATTGATGTACGGAGTATATACATTTGTGTTACTATTTTATATTTATTTATTTATTTTTGAAAATATAAAAGAAATTGATCGGTTATTTTTAGGGAAGTGATTCTCACACACTACTTTTTGATTTATGTACACTTTTGTCTCAAAAAATTACATTTTAGGGAGATGATTCTCACACACTACTTTTTGATCCATGTACACTTTTTGATCCTCACATACCACCTGAATTTTGCCCAAATGACCACCTTAACTTCTAGTGAAACTGTAGGTAATATGTTCTTGAGCTTAATTAGAATTTAAAGTTTCCTAGTTACAAAAAAGAAAATAAATAAATATTTTTTATTTTATTTTATTATTTATACGACGAAGCAACCAGATTAAATTTAAAAATGAAATAAATTAATTAGCCATGCAGAAATAGGGAAACGCATTACAGAGTGCTGTATGTGTGTGTTGGTGTTCTATACTCCAGTAAATCATAACCACGAATCTGCGACAAATTTGCAATAAGGAATCCGATTTCACAGGGAAGCTATTGAACAATGTCACTTCCACAATCAACCATACACCGGAAACACGGAACTTGTAAGAAACCAACACACACAAACAGAAATTGTGAAAAATTTAGGGAAATTCATGATCAATTTGACAAAATTTTGAAATTATGCCTCGAGAATATCAGCTATCACGCAGATCAATCATCCTCGCCAAAATTGTGTATGAACGGAGCCCTAATTTGTTGTGAAAAAAGAAGAATCTATACATTTTATAATTTAGGGTTTTCAATTGAAGTTTCATCATGGTACGTGAATAGTGTCGTATTTTGTAATTATTTTTCACTAAGTTTTGGTGATCAATATGTTTTATTGCGGTATTGTTTCCTAAGGTTGAAATATAGATTTAATTGATGATTTTATGATATTTGAATTGTGATACAAGTTTGAATTAGGATTTTAAATACTAATATTAAATATTTAATCAATAGAAATATAAAATGTTATATGTAATCATTAAGTGTACATATCACTTTATCAGTTTAGAAGTTGAAAACTAACCTGTTTGACATACAGAGAGGAAGTTCATTACAATAGGAGAATCTGTAGTTGTCTGTGTGCATTCAGACCCTTATATATGAATGATGACGTGTCATTTGTTAGTAAAAAGTTATTTGTTGTGAAGAGAGTGTAAGGATTGTGGATTACTCAAATCTATGACTCCGCTGTTACTAATTGCTCGCTGTTTGCTTTCATAGAATTCACCACGATTAATACGGAGTATTAGAGTTTTATGTTTGCATTCGTACATGATTACATACGTTACTTGTCATATTCGATACATGGATTTGTTGATTCATTATGCATAATGCACTACATCATGTACTACAGGGAACTGCAGTCAATATAACAGTGGGTTCTCATGTTTGGGTTGAAGATACAACAGAAGCATGGATTGACGGGCAGGTCACTAACATTAAAGACAAAGACGTGGAGATTCGTACTACCAATGGGAAAACGGTTTGTTATTATTTTTCTATACCAAGATGTATCTTATGATGCTTTAATGTTATGTGTCAATTAATTAAAATCTATGTTACTTGTTTACAGGTTGTTGCTAATTTATCAAAAATATATCCAATGGATATGGAAGCTCCAGCTGGTGGTGTTGATGACATGACGAAACTATCTTATCTGCATGAGCCAGGAGTCTTACAAAACTTAAGAATAAGATATGAACTCAATGAAATTTATGTACGTTCTCATCTCAAGTTTAGTTTGAAGTTCAATTATTAAATCGAATCTTAACTGTCCTGAATTATGACAGACATATACTGGAAACATTCTGATTGCAATCAACCCGTTCCAAAAATTACCTCATTTGTATGATTCTCATATGATGCAACAATATAAAGGGGCGCCTTTTGGAGAGTTGAGTCCTCATGTCTTTGCTATTGCAGATACATCTTACAGGTTATTATCATTTTTGTTATGATAAGTAACAATTTTTAGTTTATTGTATGCACGGGTTTTCACCCTTTTTCTGCTGTATCTTGTTAGGGCCATGGTCAATGAAGGAAAAAGCAATTCGATTCTGGTGAGTGGTGAAAGTGGAGCAGGAAAAACAGAGACAACCAAAATGCTTATGCGGTTCCTTGCATATTTGGGTGGCCGGAAAGCTACCGAAGGTCGCACAGTTGAACAACAAGTCCTTGAAGTATGATACATGACGTATAGTTCTATGTTTAATTAACTCCTAGTTATACCATATTAAATGTCAATTAATGCATAGATAGACAACTGTATGTATATCTTTATGTGGATCCTCATAAGATTCTGTCATGCAGTCAAATCCAGTTCTTGAAGCATTTGGCAATGCTAAAACTGTTAGAAATAACAATTCCAGGTGACTATATTTTAAAGGTATATATTCTGTACTTGTATGCTTATGTGTATGGTTTTGACATTATTTTCCTCTTCTATGTGTTAATGACTCAGCCGTTTCGGTAAGTTTGTTGAGATCCAATTTGATAAGCATGGGAGAATATCAGGAGCAGCCATCAGGACTTACCTTTTGGAAAGATCTCGTGTTTGCCAAGTAAATGATCCCGAGCGGAACTATCACTGTTTTTACCATCTTTGTGCAGCACCACCTGAGGTAATAAATAAATTTTTTACTTTTAATTAGTCAACCTTAATTCTCTAGGTCTGATTGACTTTACATGTCCCGTCAGGAAGTTGAGAAGTATAAATTGGGAAGCCCGAAATCGTTTCACTATCTTAACCAGTCAAATTGCTTTGAGCTGGTTGGTGTGAATGATGGGCTTGAATATCTTGCTACAAGGAGAGCCATGGACATTGTTGGAATAAGTAAAAAAGAGCAGGTATACCTTCTGCAATTATTGATATTTTTCATTTTCTATTTTAACCTTCCCAATATAGCCAAGTGGTTCGGGTCCTGAGTTCCTCCCAAGAGGTTTCAGGGTTGGAAACGGTCACGAGATACCCCGTACTCGGTTAGGTCGCGTACACCTGAGTAAGAAATACTCCCCTTCACCGGGTTGCCTGTACAAGAAAACCTTCTCTGTTTACCTGTTTTTGTTTTTATTTTTATATGCAATAAGAAAATATAACGGAATACCTTTGTTTTACTTTTTCATAGGAAGCTATTTTTAGAGTTACGGCTGCTATTCTTCATCTTGGAAATATAGAATTTGCTAAAGGGAAAGAGGTTGATTCTTCAGTGTTAAAAGATGATCAAGCTAAGTTCCATCTTAAGATGACAGCAGAACTTCTTATGTATGACCGTTTTGAATCCCCAAATAATGTGTAAGCTCTTTGTATTGTTGTATATGCTCATAATAAAAGCATAACGTGTGTCAGGTGTGATCCTGTCGGGTTGCAAGATGCGTTGTGCAAACGTGTGATGATCACTCCTGAAGAAGTCATTAAAAGGAGTCTTGATCCTCTTAGTGCATCATTCAGTAGGGATGGTTTGGCTAAAACAATCTACTCCAGATTATTTGATTGGTACAATTTAGTAAAATTGATACTTTTAAACGAGTTCACTTTACATGAGAAAAATATAAATCAAGATCCGTACTTTTTGTGTTTTTCAGGTTAGTGGATAAAATTAATAAATCGATCGGACAAGATGCCACCTCAAAATCTCTGATTGGCGTACTTGACATATATGGTTTCGAGAGCTTTAAAAACAACAGGTGGAAACCAAACACATATTGTATTCCCTCCATTCCATACACTCGTAAAAAATGTTCTTCTATGTAAATTTTTATTTTTAATTTTATCGTCATGCACATGCAGTTTTGAGCAATTTTGCATTAACTTTACAAATGAGAAACTACAGCAACACTTTAATCAGGTAAGCGTCCAATCATTTCAAATACAGTTAGCACAAGTTGTTGTTAAGCACTTATATAAGAAGGTTACATGTTTGAATTTCAGCATGTCTTTAAGATGGAGCAAGAAGAATATAAGAAAGAGGCTATCGATTGGAGCTACATTGAATTTGTCGATAACCAAGATGTTCTTGATCTCCTTGAAAAGGTATAAACACTATGTAATTATTTCACTTTGTATACTTATTTAGTCGTTCTGCAAATCTAAGTGTTGTTGTATTCAAGATTTTAACTGTATAATTCTTGGATGTTGTATTTATATCTTTAGAAACCTGGTGGTATTATCGCTCTCCTTGACGAAGCTTGGTATAACATACTTCTTGGCTTAAGTTTATTCTTAGATACTGCAAATATATACCAAAATTGGTTACAATCTTAACTGATGTTCTTGTGTCTCGTTAATGGATCTTAAATTTCCAGTATGTTCCCAAAGTCGACACATGAGACGTTCTCAAACAAGCTTTATCAGACTTTTAAAAATCACAAACGCTTTATCAAGCCCAAGTTGTCACGCACAGATTTCACAATCGCACATTATGCTGGGGAGGTATGTATTTTAGCCAAAACCATGTTTGTATTTGAACCACTGTTTACTTGCTGTAAAATCTTGAATATTTATAGGTGCAATATCAATCTGAACAATTTCTTGACAAGAATAAAGATTATGTGGTCCCTGAACATCAAGATTTGTTGAGTGCTTCCAAGTGTTCCTTTGTATCTGGCCTGTTCCCTCCTATTGCTGAAGAGTCGTCCAAATCATCGAAATTTTCTTCAATCGGTTCCCGTTTCAAGGTATATCTACCTACCTCAATCATTATCATCTTGTATGCCAATGTTAACTATGTATCATGTATGCTGATGCAGCTTCAATTGCAACAACTTATGGAAACACTAAACGCAACAGAGCCTCATTACGTGAGATGTGTAAAACCGAACAATAAGTTAAAACCTTCCATATTTGAGAACGTGAACATCTTGCAACAATTGCGGTGTGGTGTGAGTATATTAAACTATTGCTCCATATATTTTGTTCTTTAGTTGCTTTCGGGATGCATATGTGACTAATTCTTGTCCTCTTAGGGTGTTTTAGAGGCAATCAGAATCAGTTGTGCGGGGTATCCTACCCGCCGTGCGTTCTTCGAGTTTATAAACAGATTTGGAATACTTGCACCAGAAGCTTTGGCAGGAAGGTAAGTTTCTCTTCATGGTTGTAAAAATCCTCGGGATTTAGTCGGTCAAAGACGGATTTATTCGGTCAAGATTGGTGAAAGTCTTTCAAATACAGTCAAAGTCAATGTTGGTCAACGTCCGACTAATCCCCGACTAGTCCCTGATTAACGACTTTTACAACCATGTTTCTCTTTCATTCTAAATTGCAACTATGATATTATGTGCCTCAGTTTGAGTTTTCTATTTCTGATTTACAATATCTAACTTCCTTTTTTACTCGGTTTATAGTAGCTTTGATGAAAAGGTAGTATGTGCAAAGATCTTAGAAAAGATGGGCCTAAGTGGCTTTCAGGTATTGAGAGTGTATTTATATTTATATATTGCTCTAAATGATAACTATTTTATTTTTGTGCTGACCTCTGGTTGACTGCTTACGTTTCTTTAATATACAGATTGGTAAAACCAAAGTATTCTTGAGGGCTGGTCAAATGGCCGAATTAGATGCAAGGAGAGCCGAGGTTCTAGGCAGTGCAGCTTCGATTATTCAAAGACGGATAAGAACTCATATTGCTCACCAACAGTTCATTGCACTACGCAGATCTTCGATTTTCTTACAGTCTTTTTGTAGAGGTAAATTAATCAACTTATGTAATCATTCAGCATGAGAAAATCTCCTGCATTTAATGTTTGAAAAATTGGACTTGTAGGTAGTTTGTCTTGCAAGAAATTTGAAGAACTGAAAAGAATTGCAGCTGCTATAAAAATTGAGAAGCATGTGCGTAAATGGCGTGCTTGGCACGCCTATACTCGTCTCCGGGTGTCGGTGCTTGCAGTGCAGACATGCTTACGTGCAGTAGAGGGTCGTAAGAGATTCGTATTCCGTAAGGAAACTAATGCTGCAATCAAAATTCAGGTTAATTTTACTTTAATCCTAATCATCCATGTTCAAACCTCGCTAGCACTATAATACTTGCCTTCGTGGGGTAACCTGAACAGGGAAAAACCTTATGTGTTTACTTTCTTCTATAAACATCTCACAGTTTACAAATTGTGTTGTATTAAAGGAATATTCTTATATAGTTTTATTTGCATAGACTCGTTGGCGTTGTCATAAGTATTCTTCATACTATAGAAGGCTAAAGAGAGGAGCCATCGTTACACAATGCGGATGGAGGGGAAGAGTTGCAAAGAGAGAGTTACGAAAACTCAAAATGGTCAGTCTTGATGTTTAATAATTAATATCATAACATATTCATGCTATTATGCATTTATTCATACTACTCGTGTGTATGCTATTTCTACCCTGCAGGCTGCACAAGAAACAGGTGCACTTAAAGAAGCAAAAGATAAGCTTGAGAAACAGTTGGAGGAATTAACATGGCGTTTACAATTGGAGAAACGTTTAAGGGTAATACAGTCTCATATATTTTTTTATTTTTATTTTTATCATGTTAATAAGTAGATGAGATTTATCTTCTTAATTTTGGTTCATGTGTCCAGACTGACTTGGAAGAAGCAAAAGCACAAGAGGCTCTAAAATTCCAAACTTCTCTGGAAGCTATGCAAAAAAAACTTGACGAAGCAAATGCGATAGCAATAAAGGAAAGGGAAGCAGCCAAAAAAGCTATTGACGAAGCACCTGCACTTGTTGAGGAAAAGGAGGTTGTTGTTGAAGATACAAAGAAAATTGAATCGCTGACTGGACAAGTTGATGAATTCAAAGTATGACATCTAAATACGATTTTCTGTCCTTTGTTCCGGTATATTCATTGCATAATCTTGTAATTGTAATAAAAATAATATACGGTTCTTCCATTGTTTGCCATTGCAGGGCATGTGGCAGTCCGAAAAGAAACGTGCCGATGATCTTGAAGAATGTTCTGAAGAAAGACGCAAGAAGCTGGAAGAAACAGAAAAAAAAGTTGTTCAGTTACAGGAATACATGAGCAGGTTTGTGGATTTGTAGTCTTAGGTGGTGTTTGTTTTTCAGTCCGCAGATCTTATAATGTCTTATGTCTGCGCGCTCGCAGATATTTTTATTGCAGACAGTTTGTTTTTCTGAAGACATAAGATAAAATAACGTCTTATTATCTCTGCACACTCACAAACTTAGAATTGTGCTTCTAAGTAGTGTAGATAGAATTAAGTTATTTTGCAGACATAAAAACAAACAGTCTTCACTATTCAACATATAGACATTTAGGCCACATCTTCTTAACAGACATGGTCCGCAGATCTTCAGACAAAAACCTCTTAAAAAACAAACAACACCTTAGTTTCATCGTTTTGTTAACTACATTTTCTACAAACTGCATTTCAACAGATTAGCATGTTTCTGTTTAATTTGATTTGTTACGATTCTCTGTTCTGCATAGGATGGAAGAGAAGCTAAACAATTTGGAATCAGAGAACAAAGTGTTCCGCCATCAAGCCGTCTCCATGGCACCTAATAAGTTCCTCTCGGGCCGTTCAAGATCTATAATTCAGGTATTTTCTCAAAATTATTAAAAATTAAACAAATAGTCGCACGGCATTGGTTACTTTATAACTTCATAACATAAACTATTTGCAGAGGAATGACAGTGGTACTTTAATTGGAGATACAAGGTCGTCTCTGGTATCATTTGAACTCAAACTTCGTGAATTATTTCTTCCATCTCGTCTGATATTAATTATTTATTACATCATTTATTGTTTATTTATGTCTCAGAGTCCGCGTAGTCCTTCGATGAGCCAAAGAGATGCAGACATAGACGACAAACCGCAAAAATCACTAGATGACAAACAAAGGGAAAATCAGGAGTTGCTTATCAGATGCATTGCACAACATTTAGGATTTGCAGGTAACCGACCGATAGCAGCATGTATCATCTACAAGTGCCTTCTACAATGGAGATCTTTTGAAGTTGAGAAAACAAGTGTGTTTGACCGTATTATTCAGACAATGGGCAATGCAATAGAGGTTCCAACCGTTTCTCAGTACATCCGTCATGGTTGTAAAAGTCTCCCGACTTGGCCGACTAGACCCTGCTAGTCAGGGATATTGAAGTAATCCGACTAGTGCCCGGGTAGTCGCCAACTGCCGGTTTATTCGGTCAAAGTTGTCAAAAGTCAAATTTAGTCAGTTAAAGTCTGATCTATTAGTTCAAAGTCGGATTTCTTCGGTCAAAGTCGGTCCAATAAAAACAAAGTCAAAGTTGGCCAACATCCATTAGTCCCTACAAGGTCCTGACCGACTAGTCCCGCCGACTAGCGACTTTTACAACCTTGACATCAGTTCTACTATTTTAATTTACTTTAGTTTTGTGAATTTTCTTCTAACTCTTTTTTAACTTTTATGTAACTAAAGAAAACACAGGATAATAACGACGTATTGGCATACTGGTTGTCCAATGCCTCTACTCTTTTGCTTCTACTCCAGCGTACCCTGAAAGCAAGTGGGGCCACATCTGGAATTGGTCCACAGCGACGTCGATCATCAGCTACTCTATTTGGGAAGATGACTTCTGTAATTTCCCAATTTTTCTTTGTTAATACTTTCAATATTCTTTATAAAATTTCAATAATTTGTAAAAGTTTTTTTTTTTTTTTTTTCTTCTATTTAGAGTTTTCGTGGAACTCCTCATGGGCTTGATCTTTCCTTTGCAAATGGAAGCCTGAGCACTGGAGTCGAAGGTTACAGCAAAGTCGAGGCCAAGTATCCAGCTTTACTTTTTAAACAGCAGCTTACAGCTTACGTTGAAAAGATATATGGCATGATTCGAGATAATCTGAAAAAAGAAATATCTCCCTTGCTCGGGATGTGCATTCAGGTAATTTACATTTTTTTTTTCTAATTTTTTAAAATTCTTAATGTTGGAAATTAGCATCTACTAACTGGTATGTTAATTTTTAGGCACCAAGAATATCTCGAGCGAGTCTAGTGAAGGGATCATCACGTTCTGTTTCTAGTACAGCTCAGCAAAGCCTAATTGCTCATTGGCAGGGAATTGTGAAGAGTCTTGGAATTTTCTTAAATATTTTAAAATCGAATCATGTTGGTGGAACTTCAGTTTCTATTTAAGTTCTTTTTCTTCCTTCTTTATTAAATCTACTAACTTTGAAATGCTTTCTAGGTGCCACCGTTTTTGGTTCGTAAAATTTACACACAAATATTCTCATTCGTCAACGTTCAGCTATTTAATAGGTATTATTATTTTCTTTTCTTTTCTTTTGTCAATATGCACCTACAAAAACCTAGTGTTTATAATTCTACTTCATGATGCAGTCTACTTTTGAGGCGTGAATGCTGTTCATTCAGTAACGGTGAGTATGTCAAAGCAGGATTGGGTGAAATCGAACACTGGTGTTACAATGCAACTGAAGAGGTATTTCCAAGATGATAATTTTAGTTTTCTTTTATATGCTTATTAAATTATTAAATTAAACAACAGAATTGCAGTATGCAGGTTCAGCTTGGGATGAACTGAAGCATATAAGGCAGGCTATTGCATTCCTGGTAAATTAGTTGTCTAAGAATTTTAATTTGGTTCCAAAAATTTGTATGTTTTGATAATCTCGGTTTACAAGAATCTGTAACCTCAATTCAGGTTATACATCAAAAGCCGAAGAAAACTCTGAAAGAAATAAGTCATGATCTCTGCCCAGTGAGTCATATATGTTTTTTTGTTAGGTTACAACACGAGGTAATTTATTCTACCATTACAACTAGCAATTATAATTTTGGTCCACAGGTTCTTAGCCTACAGCAGTTGTATCGGATTAGTACAATGTACTGGGATGACAAGTATGGTACACATAGTGTCTCTGCTGATGTAAGTATTTAGTCATCCGATTACTCGATTATCAGCTCGTTCTGATAAAAAAAAAATACTATAATTAGATAGCTATAGCTATAGTGTTACGCAGTAATATTTAATATGTGCCTTAAATGCAATCATTCAGGTTATATCTAGCATGAGGGCTTTGATTACTGAAGAAAACAATGTAGTGAGCAATTCTTTCCTGCTGGATGACGATTCCAGGTTAGATTTTCCAATATATGTAGTGGGTATTTTTTTATATGTAAAACACAATGTTTTTTAGTTTTCTTTTTCTCTTTTATATGCCACAAAAATATTTAACTTGGCATACACAATTGTGATTGCTAATTTAGAATTGCATCTCGAAATAAGAGTTCCAGTTTTAAGATATCTTTGTGCTTAAGTTGTAATATCTGTGATGTGGAACCGAGCTGATTAAAGAGCTATATTGGGTTGGGCAGATTTTTACTTGGAGGCAAAGCCAATGTTCTTTATTTGTTTATCACATTGAAATATTATAATATAAGTCTAGATAGGATACAAATCGAGATTACTAGAAGTTTAGGTCGGTTAGGAGTCTTATAGGTCTATTTTGTATTTTATATATATACTTCTTTTATGTACGTAGGAAGGGGGAGCTATCTATCTTTTAATCAATAAACCATATTGAGTTTGAAACTCTTTCATGTTTACGTAAAGGCTCTTTACGAGAGTATTTTTACGGGTTAAATCACGTTTGTGTTTTAATTATGGTTGTGAGGAGCGTTTGTCTTCCAACGGATCCTTTGATCCTTACCAATTGGTATTCAGAGCAATCGATTCACCCTATCATCATTCGATTAGTTGGGTCTCGCCCACGTTTGGATTTTGATAGTTTATCCAACATATCTTAACTCCGATTAGTTGGGTCTCTCCCACGTTTGGGTTTTGATATCCTATATATATATATAATCGGTACTGTTCACAGGGTACTGTTCACGTTGAATCACTGTTCATCGCTACTGTTCACCGCATCAGAAAATTAATTACTGTTCATCAGAGAAAAACACTATTCACCCCACTGTTCATCCGTCAGATTTCCGTCAGATTTCTGTTCATCTGAAAAAAAAAGAATTTTTTTTTTTCTTTTCTAGTTTCAATGGCCGGCGATAAGGGTAATCGAAGTCACGATCTCGCTATCGCTCTCAAAGAACTCAAGAACACGCTAGATAAAGTTAATAAATCCAACGAGCGTGCAAAACAGCGATGGCTTGAAGAAGAAACCCGAAGAGCTACTTATGATGTACGACTTTGGAACGAATCACATCAATACTACCAATATGGATTATCTCAATACCACCAATGCCCCATTTACTATGAACCACAATCCTACCATCCACCCTACTATCCACCACTGCCCTACTATCATCCTTACTATCAACCACAACTCTACCAGCAGAGTGAACCTGTTAACGAGAATCTCGATACGGAAGAGTTTTTTGATTCGATGAAAAGTTTAATCTCGAGGTTGAAGAAATCAGAATCAGATCGTATGAAGAATAGTGACAAAATAGTTGAAGGGAGTCAAGTTGAGGCAGAAAATAATAAAATAGTTGAAGAGAGTCAGCTTGAGGCAGAAAATATATCCTTGAGGCAGAAAATATATCCTCGTGTCGTGAAAAAGAAACTATTTTGGATGAGATACAAAATGATATAGTTGTTAGTGTTGAAAAAGATTCAAACTCGTTAGGCTCTAATTTAAAAGAAGAGAATTTAGCCATATGTAAAGTAGTCGCGAGTTCCGAATGTATCGTTGCTAAAAGTGACGATGTAATAGTTTCAAAAGATAACGGAGGAAATAAGATTTTAATTGCTTCTATGAATAACTTCCTGGATGCAAGCAAGAGGATTAATAAAGAAGATTTGCTCGTGTTTAGCATTGAGAACTCGAGGTCGAGTTCTTTTCAAGAAGGGGAGAAGGGTCAAAGGGTTTTAGAGGATAAGAATTTTGCAAGAGGTCGTCGCAAACTTATTTGGAATGGAAATTATGAATATGTAATTGGTGTGTTTGTATTTGATCCGGGCATATTATTTTATTTGAGTTGCACTGTTCATCAAGTTGTCATTGATTGGTTTATCTTTGATCCGGGTAAATCGACTTATTCAAGTTGGAACTCGAGGGCGAGTTCTTTTCAAGTGGGGAAGACTGATGTGGAACCGAGCTGATTAAAGAGCTATATTGGGTTGGGCAGATTTTTACTTGGAGGCAAAGCCAATGTTCTTTATTTGTTTATCACATTGAAATATTATAATATAAGTCTAGATAGGATACAAATCGAGATTACTAGAAGTTTAGGTCGGTTAGGAGTCTTATAGGTCTATTTTGTATTTTATATATATACTCCTTTTATGTACGTAGGAAGGGGGAGCTATCTATCTTTTAATCAATAAACCATATTGAGTTTGAAACTCTTTCATGTTTACGTAAAGGCTCTTTACGAGAGTATTTTTACGGGTTAAATCACGTTTGTGTTTTAATTATGGTTGTGAAGAGCGTTTGTCTTCCAACGGATCCTTTGATCCTTATCAATCTGCCTCTTTGCGCTTAAGTTGTAAGATCTGAAGAATCTGTAGTCCACCACTTATCAGTTATCACCATGGTTGTAAAAGTCCCGATTATCCCCAATTAATCTCTTTTTAGAAGCATACCGATTTTGCAAAATCCCTCTAATTAGCCGGTCAATGCTGGTCAGTGGGTGAAAATCGGATTTAGTGGTCAAAGTCGGTTTTAGTGGTCAAAGTTGGATTTAGTCGGTCAAAATTGGTCCAAGTGAAACTTGGTCAACATTTTAATATGAATTTAATTTAGAATTTTGGAATCCTTGAACGATTAGCTGTTTACAATATTCTTCAAAATTCTATATCAATAGAATTGTGATGGTTTTTCATGATTTATATATGCAGCATTCCATTTTCAGTCGACGACTTATCAAAATCATTGGATCAAATAGAAATTTCAGACATCGAGCCTCCACCTCTAATTCGTGAAAACTCGGGATTTAGCTTTCTGTTGCCACGTATTGAGAATCACTGACCTACCACTTTCTTGCTAGACGGTTCTTGGTCCGATATCGCCCGGTTATAATTGACCACCTTTCTGGTGGACTGGCAAAAAGAAAAGTGTTGTGTTCTGAGAAAAAAAGTGGCCAAGAAAAAACATGTTTGTGGAGCTGCATTTGCTCACGTTTGGTCGGTGTAGCATGTTGTACAAACAGAAATATATCCTGGTTGTAAACTGTAGATGAACATGAACATCTCATTTTTAGCAATCAATGTTGAATTACTAGTTGTTTTGCAAATTACAAATGTAATGAGTACAACCATACTTCATACAGTATAGTACAGCAAGCGAAATATTCTAAGTTGAAGAAGAGGAAGAATAAAGTATGGTTAGCTTGTTGAAGTGGCTAACATAAGATGATCTTTTATTGACTCCAGCTCCTGAATAACACTTTTAATACCGATTCGATGTTTTGGTAACTCCATGGAACATGCCACTCCAAGCTCAAGCATCGTACGCAAACACGCTTCATTATTGTTGGTTAACGGTTTAGGATCGTCACAAGGATCCAGTAGAAGTATTGGATCAACAATTTGTAGCAAGTGATCACTCATGGCTGTGCTAGAATAGTTATGAAGGTTGACACCATCTTTGAACATGGGATCTGTAGGCCTTTTACTTGTCACCATCTCCAACAACAAGATACCATAACTGTAAATATCTCCACTTGTTGATACTTTGCCACCAACACCATATTCTACAATCATCACCTTTTGCATTAGAAAAAAAGAAAAAAAGAAAAAAAAAGTAATCACCTATACTATGGTATTCAATGTTGCTTTTTTAGATCAATTTCAACATGACATACTTCTTTGAAAAAATGAACTGATCGGAGCCATTTCAGTACTCCCTACAAAGACTGAGGAAAGACTGTACCCGTGACATCCATGACATACTTATTAAATAGACTTAGACCCACTGTATCATTTGATTTATTTGAATGTGCAAATGTTAATGCCACACGCGTCTCGGCGATTCCAATTTTTCATATGGTCTCAACTAAAAAAATATGCCTTTTGTAAACAAAAAATCAGTCTTAATAATATTTTTCATAAGTACTACATATTGTTAGATTATAGGGCCCTTTGGATTATGGGCCTTGTGCAAGCGCGTGTTGCACGCCCTCAAATCCGCCCCTGATTAATGCCATGAGTATTAATAACATCATATATAAAAAAAAGTTAATGAACTACATAGAGTAATTACTGTCTACCTGGAGCTGCATAGCCAACGGTTCCTCTAACTCCACTCGAGTTGCTGTTGTACGTGTTTACATGTTCTGATTGGAGAATCTTCGATAGCCCGAAATCACCAACATGTGCAACCATATCTTCATCAAGTAGAATATTACTCGGTTTCAAATCACAATGCACAACCGTCCTACCGTTATGGTTGTGAAGATAATCAAGCGCATAAGCCACATCTAACGCAATACATACTCTCTGAAAAAGACAGAGTCGTGTAACTTCGATTTTAGTTTCTCGTTTCCTACTCAAATGTAACCATATATCCAAACTTCCATTAGGCATGAACTCATAAACCAGAGCTTTAAATTCATTACCTTCAAAATCAGAACCACTGCAACAAGTTATAACCTTAACTAAGTTTCTATGTCGAGCGTGTCTCAACGCGTTACACTCAGATATAAAACTCTTCGAACCTCCTTTATGATGAAGATTTAAAACTTTTACCGCAATAATCCCTACGTCCAAATCGATCTTTCCTTTATAAACAGACGCAAAACTACCCTTACCAATCATGTTGTTTAACGAAAATTTGTCAGTTGCATCGTACAGCATTTTATAAGAAACCTTGATTAGAGGCATCTCGTCAATGCAGTCGGGTGTATCATCTTCATCGATATCGCCACCTTTCATTTTTCTCTGATAGATGAAAAAAAGTACTACCACAGTTGCACAAAGTACCACCACCGAAAAACAGATGATTAAAATAACAGTAACACTTAACTTTTTTCTTCCCTTTGAATTAACAGAACTGCATTTTGGCAAGTTAAGTTCGATTAAACCCCCGCAGAGGCCACTGTTTCCGTTTATGCTTATCGCGCTTGCATTTGCAAACACTCCTTTACTGCTTACCTGTCCTTCGAAACCATTAAACGATATATTCAAATTCTCTAACGAAAGTATCTCCAAAAAACTTGGAATTTGACCAGTAAAATTGTTAACTGATATATCAAGATTTTGTAGCGCCTTTAATGAAACCATCGATCGAGGAAGAGATCCACGAAAGAAGTTTCCTGCTACATTTAACGTTTGCAGGCTGCTGCAGCTACCAATATTACTTGGAATTTCACCCGATAAATGATTATTCGCCAAAATAAGTTCGTTCAAGTTGTTAAGATCGTTGCCAATATCAAACGGAAGTTGACCCGATAAATAATTACCACCCAAATTCAGACTAATCGAAAGAGACGAGAGTTGAAAAAGACTATTCGGTATGATTCCAGTAAGGTAGTTTTGTTCGAGCGTTAACCCGATCAACTTCTTACAATTTCCTAAACTTGATGGTATGCTTCCATTCAATTTGTTCATTCCCATGTTAAGTTCGATCAACAACGACAAATTTCCTAAACTGTCGGGAATGGTCCCTATAAAACCGTTCGATTTGAGTTCTAGTCTTTGTAAGTTTTCCAATCTACCAATACTTTCAGGAATTGTGCCTGTAAACTGATTATACGACAGATCTAATGTGGTTAACCCCGAAAGGTTACCTATTGACGAAGGCAAGTTACCTAAAAACGCGTTTGAACCAAGCCTAACGAAATAGAGTTTAGTTGAAAACCTTCCAAAAGATTCTGTTAAAAAACCTGTTAAGTTGTTACCACCAAGATCCAATAATTCCAAACTGCTGCAATTAGCCAACGTGTCGATGAAACTCATTTCGTCGGCTTCTCCTGTTCCAAAACTGTTGAACCCGAGCGACATCTCTACAAATTTACAGATGTGTTTTTTCGAGGATCGATTACTATTTTTCCACTGAATCTGTTTCTAGATATATCAAGTGTTCGTAATTCAGTTGAATTAAACACTGATGAATGTATTGGACCGGTAAACTGGTTATCAGGTAATGAAAGTTCTTGAATATTTGGTTGCTGAAAAACTAAGTTTGTGTCCAGTGTACCGTTAAGTTGGTTACTGTCAAGAAACAAAGATTCCAACATCGTAAGGTTGTAAATCGACGTAGGAATGGTACCGACAAGCGCGTTTTCTGGAAACGCGAGTCTTTTAAGGTTTGTAAGACGATGAAAAACATCGGGAATGTTCCCGAACAAGTTACAATCACCGAGCGAGAAAGTTTCTAACAACGTTAAGTTCCCGATGAAGTTTGGGACCGCGCCCGTTAGATTGTTCTTGTGTATGATAAGAAGTTTAAGCATCGTTAACGAGCCAAATTCGTGTGGGATTCTCCCAACCAAATTGTTGATACCTAAGTGAAGAACTTCAAGGTTTGAACAATTCGACAGACTAGTTGGAATGTTCCCTTCGAAAGAGTTGTTATTAAGACGTAGTTCTTGTAACCGAAATAACTGACCCAGTTCCTGAGGGATGTTTCCGTTAAATGAGTTGTTTTGTAGCCGAATACCTCGGAGAAAACTCATGTTTCCGATCGAAGGAGACAATGAACCGACCAAACCGCTTGACGAAAGATCTAATAAAGTGACTCGTTGGTGTCGAGGACTGCACGTAACGCCTTGCCATTGGCAGAAATGTAAAGAATCGTTCCACGAATTCGTAACACCTTGAGGGTCGTCTGTTATCAGTTCTTTAACTGATATTAAAGCAGCTTTATCAACAGAGTTGTTTGTACTTTTCAGAGCCATATTAATAGGTAAAACTGTGAACAAAGTTGTAAACTGCATCCAAGTGAAGAAAACAAGTAGAGTTGTTTGTGTGCAGATCACCTCCATTTTGGGAATTAATTAAGGGTTAATATTTTTGTTTTACGAATTGCAGGTGTTTTCGTGTAATGCTGGTTAATTAAAATGTAATGAAGTCTTTTTCAGGCATATTTAAAGGATATGATTCGACACTGATCCATATCAATGGATTTGAATTAAACGTTATTAATTAAAATTAATTAATGTTGTTAGACTGTGATTCACCGATATTTGACCTTGTGCATGGTTGTTAACTGTAACAGAACAACGGTCGAGAAAAGGTGAATAGAATAGGAGATCCAGTAGTCAACTTTTTGACCTTTTCAGACATTAAGTTATAGTTTTGTTCATCACCTTTTTAGCATCATAGTTGGCTAATAAGGCTTAACTCATAGTCTCATACTGTAAACGCGTAAACAAGTATTAACATTTTAGCATCAGATACAAAATCAAACATCAAAATATTTGAATAATAAATTATTTAATTTATTTGATAAGTCATTGAATATTATATTATTATGATCTTCGATCTCTAGTCATACTTGGCTGCCACAATCAATATTAATGTTGGACAGAAAGCAACCACAAGCTCGGTTGGTGCGGAACTGACTTCCATGACAGACATTAATTCACAAAATCTCTAATCCTTTGATTATTAACATATTGTCAATGCAATGTTATTTTTAACTTAACCTGTTCAACAAAATTCAATGGCTGTCATTGTTGTTTGGTAAATCATGGTCCCACCGAAAGATACAACCGGCCTGTTAGATTAGTATTGTCTTGGTTAGGCAACATATCAGGGGTTTTAAGTAGACTTTTATGAAGTTATCACTCTCCTACTTCTGGTTAATGGGACCAAGATTTACCAAACGGTCCAAACAACTATATGTTAGGAGTTCATAGATTGGCCGCAATTTATTGCTCTATGAAACGTTCCACAAGTTAACATATAACCCGAATTAACTTGATTTTCAAGTCTCTTATTTTAGCTAGGTTACTTGAATCATATCCTAACATGGTTGCCATCTTGATCCCACTAGTATAAAATCAATGCAGTTCACAATTGTGGTTATGGATAACTAAGAACCCTTGCATACATATAAGAAGGTGATCTTCAAATTACCAATTTTTAGACATACACCCGTAAAACTTCATTAAAGTATTGTACTGTACAATGTTTTAAAGCATATTTGGTGGTGTATGACTAAAAATTTGTGGGTTCTTTGATAATGAACAACAAATTATGGCTATCAAATACAATTTAGCAACATGTTTATATTAATAATATATTTCCAGCTTAGTGTTGTATATAAAAAAAACACACCCATATACTAACCTTTAAGTCAATTTCAAGTAGAAAAATAGGATGAGTAGTTAAGGTGTCTTTTTCACTAACATTATGATAGAACAGAGGTCATGAGATGGCATTTGAAAAAGTCTTATACATAGCAACATCAACTTTTGTATATATTGTCTTCTATATGTGTCACAGTTGCTATATAAATTGGTGACGCCAGAAAAAAATCAACACACGATTTGAAAAAATGAAGTACAAAGAGCTGACTCGTTTCTTATTGATTGTTGTCTTTGCACTCGTACTAATTATATCTTCTGCCGCCAGAACTCATCCTCAAACTACCACCCCTACTCAAAATCATGAGGCAAAAGGTAAGTGATCATCAAGATCATATGTTCTTTGCTTTAACTGATGACACCAATTAATTGTAAGATATGTAACAATCTGTTATGATGTGTCTTTAATTGCAGGGGATGTTAAAGCTGATAAACAAGAATACTCGACAACTAGTACTGGCGTAGGCGGTGGCTGTTGGCAATGTTGGGGTCATGGTTAAGTTAACGTCTGTGACTAAAATTGTGTATATGGCTATTATAAATATTTTATTACGGTTGAACTTTTATCATTGTTATTGTACTCCATGGTCGTATTTTGGGTTAGATGTATTAGTGGTATTTGAAAGTTTCCCGCCTACAATCTAGAAGCTCACCTTCTAGATGTTCAAAGTAGACTTCTTTGAACGCCATGTAGAAGAAGCAAAGATGAACACGATGATGGCCGCCCACCATCTCCGTTCACACGACACCTTCTCCGTTCACACCATTCCACCGCCACCAAAGTTTTAGTATAAATAGAGGTTGAAACTTCAATTGTAAATCATCACAAATCACTCAGAGAAGTGTAATCACAACCTAGAGAGTGTGTGTGAGTTTGAGAGTTTTTTTTGTAAGAGTCTTGTAATACTCTGTAAATCTATTCTTGTGAGTAATAGAGTTGTTTTTCTCTCAAATTTGTATCTCCCAACGTCCAGGCGATTCTCTCTTCCTAATAAGTGGTATCAGAGCTTGGTTAGAGACGTTGGTTGAGTTTTTGGGTCTTCTGAAGTTTTCTCAAAATTCAATTTTGAGTATACCATTAGATTCGTCTCGTCGAACCGAGTCCAACGCAAAAAACGGTGACTTAAACGGAGTTATAACGAGCCCAGAAAACGCGGTCAAAGTTTGGTCAACTAGCCGGAATCTCGCCGGAGAAGACGACCGGTGCCGGAATTTTCACCGGAGAAGACGATCACTGTAGCAGTCCTGTAGCAATTCACTGTAGCAGCCCCTGTAGCAATTCACTGTAGCAGCTGGCGGTACTGTATCAAGTTCCTGTAGCAGTACTGTAGCAAGTTCCTGTAGCAGTACTGTAGCAATTCTGAAATTTTACAATTTGGTCCCTGAAATTTTCAGAAATTCATTCTTGGTCCCTGAAAGTTTAGAAAATTATAATTTTGCCCCATAAGTGGAATTTAAGCCGCGAAGTGTCTATTCCACCATTTTCAACCGTTCCGGACGTAACGGTGATCTCTGTTTTCTACAATTCAACCCCGTTTGTGTTGAAAAATTATTTGAAAGGTGATAATGTCCACAGAAGAGTCAACATCATCTTCCGGAGCTATGATTATGCTCACAGCCACAAACTACACGTTGTGGAAACCTCGGATAGAAGATCTCCTCAGCTGTAAGGATTTGTTCGATCCTATTGAATTGAAGGGTATAAACCCTGATTCTGCCAAAGAGAAAGAGTGGAAGAAATCAAACCGAAAAACTATTGGTCAGATCCGTCAATGGATTGATCATAGTGTCTTCCACCATGTTGCACAAGAGACAGACGCATATGTCCTCTGGAAAAAGTTGGAGGACATGTACCAGGCCAAGACTGCTCGGAATAAAGCCCTGCTGATGAGGCGTTTAGTCAACATGAAGCTCAAAAGTGGAACTTCAGTTGCCGAGCATACCAGTGAGTTTCAGAACTTGGTCAACCAGTTATCGTCTGTAGAGATGCCGCTTGGCGATGAAGTTCAGGCGCTATTGCTACTTAGTTCTCTTCCCGATAGTTGGGAAACGCTGGTAGTAACACTCAGCAACTCAGCCCCGAATGGCAAACTTACCATGTCAATGGTCAAGGATGCCCTATTCAGTGAAGAGGTAAGGAGAAAAGACATGGGCACAGATCAGACCCATGCCTTTGTCACAGAGAATCGGGGGAGACAGCGAATGAGTAGCAGAACAAATGGAGAGGCAGAAGCAAGAGCAGGGGCAGGTAAGCTGATGGCAGAAAACCAACATATAAATGCCATCATTGTGGATTAGAGGGACATATGAAGAAGAACTGCTATAGATTGAAATAGGAACAAGGTCAAAGCAGTTCACAGCCGAAGAATAAGGGTGGAGAAACATTAGTGACTATCTCTTGTGATGTAGCTTATTGTTCAACCCATGATGAGACATGCCTTCACGTCTCACGAGAAGACACGGAATGGGTGGTAGATACTGCAGCTTCCTGTAACATCCCGCGTTTTTCCGTTAAATTTATTTTTAACACTATCTTTTTTTTTTATAATATCTTTCGTTATTTATATTCGTAGATTCCGTTAACAAACGTTCATAATATTCTCGTTATTTAATTATAACATCACTCGTTTACTCGAGCGTTTTTAAAATATTCGTTTGGTTAATTCCCGCACCCGCTTTGAAACTTGAGGGACTAAACTTGCCAAGAGGGCAAAGAGATGACTAGGTCAACTAGTCAACCTTCACCCTCCTCCATTCATTTCAACCTCCCCATTTCATTACTTCCATTTTTATTCTCTCAAAACCTCAAACACAAAATCATCATCTAAATTCGGTTTAGGGAGCTAGCAACAAAACAAATTACATATTTGGAATCCTCTCTTCATCCTCTACAATTTGATACCAACTTCATCTCTTTTGGGTAACAATTCTAAAACTCTAGATTTCTCTAAATTCGTGTTTTTAACTTGAAATGGTGTTAGTTAGTGTCTATGGCTCGTGTATAACATGAATATATGATTTGTTTGCTCGATTTGTTGTTTTGGGTAACTAGTTTGAACATTTGAAATGGGTTTGCTTAATCTTTAATTTTGGATGAGTTAATGTTGTTAAATTGTTAAAGTTCATGTTTTAATTGTGTTACTAGTATCACTAGCTTCGTTTTGATGCGTAGGTTGATTAAGGAAACTTCAAAAACATGAATATTGATTTTTGCGGATTTTGGTTAGGGTTTGATAGACTTAAAACGAGCTTTTGATGTTTCGAATGCCATGAAATGTTATTAGTAAGTGTTTAGTTGTAATGTATGTTTCATTACCTTCAAAACGGCATATCGTATGTGTAAATTGGATTCCCGAATCATAAAATACGTTTTACGAACTTGAAACTTTGAAAATAAACCTTTCTTGATCAATTGACGAGTTTTCGGTTATTGTAATTGATGTTTTTTCTTGTGAAAGGTAGTTAATTGTATTCCTTGTCAAAAGAGCTTTCCAATGATATAAGATGCGTATTCTAAGTGTTTACGGTTTGCGTTTTGTGCTAAATTGAATTTTGGATCAAGACTTGAACTTTTGAAACTGACCAGGTACCAGGCCACGCCTAATGTCGCGGCGCGACACCTCAGGCCGCGGCGCGGCAATAGCCGTGTTTGGGTTCTGACCTACTTTGTCAAATTTCGAAAAATGTTTGCTATGCTACGCACCTCCGATTCACATGTAACTTGTTCTAACATGCTTATATATGAATAAAAACCTCAGAAAAATAGTTCGGGACCCGACCCGAACGTGTTGACTTTCGTTGACTTTGACCGACCAAAGTTTGACTTTTTGTCAAACTTAACCAAATGATTATGCAACCTTCCTAACTTGTTTCTGTACTTGTATCTTGCATGAAACTTGACAATTTGATTCACATGCTACATAATCGAGTCGTAACGAGCCATAGGACTAATTGAACACATTTCACCCGACCTTGTGTCGTAACCGGTTAATTGATACAACTTACTTGTTTAGGTCAAGGCTAAGCAACATTCATGCACACGTTTACTTTGTGAAGTACATTTATACTCGTGCACTCGAGGTGAGATCATAGTCCCATCTTTCAACAACTTTTATACTTTTAAATTATGGGATGAGAAACATATACAGTTTTATACTACATACTTTTATACTTTGAACACAAGTACAAGGAAACAAACATTCCACAGCGAGTTAGAACAAAAATCCTCAATTCGATTATCATTAGTTACACTTGCAGGGTGTAAGCGAGAACTTATATTGTGTGGCCATACGGGTTTGACAAACCCTCATTACGGACGGTTCGCTACCATCTACGGATGAAATATATTTTCGAGAAACAGTGTATGTTCTAACACTATTGTGATGGGGTTCTATGGAAGGAAACGTTAAGTCTTGATAATTGGGTGCTCGCGAACAATACTTTTGGAATGCAAACGATTTAGATAATCAACGTTATGGAAATACAAAATCTTGTGGTTCAAAAACAACGTTTACAAACACCTATGATTTCACCAACGTTTTTCGTTGACAGTTTTCTATATGTTTCTCAGGTTCATACATGGCTATTTGATACATGCTTCCGCGTACATTCATACTTGCTTGGGGTCAAGCATACATGCATACACTCTGATTTCTTGCTTGGAGTCAAGCATACATACATGCATACGCTAGTGATAGCACCTTTGGATTCAAACATATTGTTTACATACTTACGCTATTTATAGCAACGGTGATTTTAAACTAATTATGTCGCAAGATATTTCATTTGTACTTTACTACTTTTGTAAACTTAAACTTGTTGTCGATCCGTTTGGTGAACTAAACTTTGCAAGTCATGCACGTTTCAAATGAATGCGACATAATTTTGGTCAAACGCGTCTCATATAGGGACTATGACCATGCAACGGGACCTAAGTAGCGGCGCCGTCAATAACGGTTTTTGGTCGGGTCGCTACAAGTGGTATCAGAGCATAGGTTGTAGGGAACTAGGATGTGCATTAGTGTGTCTGACAGAGTCGTTAGGACGCATTAGTGAATCTAGACTACAACCGGATAGTTAGCATTTGCATTCTGACATACATTTGCTATAGATAGCACTTACTTGACTACTTGTGCATTATACTTGAATCATTCTTAGGCAAACTTTTTAATGGTACCCAACCTTCATCATACGAACTCGTATTCCGCCACTTTTTGGTAACACACGTAAATTCATGATTCATACACGTATGGATGACGACGACTTCATTAGTCACACTTGTTCGGGAACTCTGTCTCCCGGATTGTTATTTGCCACCGTTTCAACTTACTATCGGTTTCCCACTGGTGTTTCTTACTATCTACTTTTTGGTGTTACTACCATCACTACTCTAGGTGAGTATCGTCATCAACATTTATCACTACGGTTGCGTGCTACTCGTTATCATGACTCGTTACTCTTTTCATACCTGAATACCTTATTGTCTGACTCGAACCACATTGACGTGAACAATCATTTATACACTTCCCTCGGGGAACGCTTCTTTATAGTTGCACTAATTCTTTCGATTCAATACGAGTCACGTTAGAGACGTCGTTACACTTTGTTTATTTTAAACTTCACGATTACACGAACTTGAATCTATAGAGTGATGTGGGAATGGAGGTATGAGTTAGCGTAATATAACGACACTCGATCAATGTGGTTATATTACGGTAAGACATACCAAAGTTCTAGTGACACGTGATGGTGGTTAGACTCGATCAACCTAAACACCACCATGAGCCATGTACATGACTTCATCTATTCATGTTGGACATCTGAAAACTCCGAGAATATTGATAACAACCATACCGGGGACACACCTTCGATTTTTGTCGAACTATACTTATGCTTCCGAATGAATTACCGATTCCTTTCGACTTCAACCGTATGTTACACGTGTATACTATCTCGTCCTCGCACATTCTTATTGACTAACTACAATTTACTCGTTATGCTCGCATCGAGGCGGAAACTTCTCTCGCCTTACACTCGTAATTCTGGTTCAGGAAATCTTTTATTTTAAATTCTCAATGGAGAGAGACTCTTCACGTTATACTAGTATTCGCCTCGAGGGTGAATAGTCTCGACGAACGTATAGGGAAACCGATAAATCTTCCGCGACGCGAATTTTCTTGAGAAACTTGTCCTAACAAACTTGTTCAAATATACCTTACGGAATGTACTTTGTTTCGGATCGAGATCCTCGTTTCACTTCTAGATTTCGGAGTGCCTTACAAAAAGCCTCGGGACCACGTTTAGACATGAGTACCGCGTACCATCCGCAACCCGACGGACCGAACAAACATACGATTTAAACCTTAGAATCCATAATACGAGTTGTATTACTAACTTCAAACCACTTGAGAAAAGTCTTGCCTTTAACCGGAATCTCTTACCACGATAGTTATCATTCGATTCTTAACGTCACACCTTTTGAAACCACATGTGACCGGAAACATCATTCTCTTTTGTCGAACAAAGTAAACGATGATCAATTCACCGGGGCCGAGTTTATTCATGAGCAACTGAGAAAATTTATTCATATTCAAGAAAGACCCAACATGACCTGTAGTCGCCCAGAGAGCTTGCCAATGTTACACGTAAACCTTTCGAATTCCATGGGAAACCGCGTCACGTTAAAAGTCACACTTTGAGGAGGTGTAATCCGTTTCGGGAAACATAGAAAGCTAAATCCGTGATATTTTAATCCTTTTGAAATCTTGGGGCGTTTTAGACCCGTTGCTAGCCGTTTAGATTTTCCGGCTCATTTCGAGTCTCCGTTCATCCTACATAGAACCTGAAGACGTAACTTGCTATTCCCGTCGATGGGCTTGCTATCGATGGTACACTCCACTTCCTAGGAGAACCGGTTGAAATTATGAATCGTGAAACCAAACTTCAATCCAACGTAAAAATCCCGACCGTCGAAGTTCGTTGAAATGCCCAAGGACGTACCTTCACTTATCCGTAGAATTTACAACGCAAGATCTCGAGGAATATTCAACAACTACTACTTCCAACTAAATTTCGGGACGAAATTTCTTTTAAGGTGTAGGTAATGTAACATCCCGCGTTTTTCCGTTAAATTTATTTTTAACACTATCTTTTTTTTTTTATAATATCTTTCGTTATTTATATTCGTAGATTCCGTTAACAAACGTTCATAATATTCTCGTTATTTAATTATAACATCACTCGTTTACTCGAGCGTTTTTAAAATATTCGTTTGGTTAATTCCCGCACCCGCTTTGAAACTTGAGGGACTAAACTTGCCAAGAGGGCAAAGAGATGACTAGGTCAACTAGTCAACCTTCACCCTCCTCCATTCATTTCAACCTCCCCATTTCATTACTTCCATTTTTATTCTCTCAAAACCTCAAACACAAAATCATCATCTAAATTCGGTTTAGGGAGCTAGCAACAAAACAAATTACATATTTGGAATCCTCTCTTCATCCTCTACAATTTGATACCAACTTCATCTCTTTTGGGTAACAATTCTAAAACTCTAGATTTCTCTAAATTCGTGTTTTTAACTTGAAATGGTGTTATTTAGTGTCTATGGCTCGTGTATAACATGAATATATGATTTGTTTGCTCGATTTGTTGTTTTGGGTAACTAGTTTGAACATTTGAAATGGGTTTGCTTAATCTTTGATTTTGGATGAGTTAATGTTGTTAAATTGTTAAAGTTCATGTTTTAATTGTGTTACTAGTATCACTAGCTTCGTTTTGATGCGTAGGTTGATTAAGGAAACTTCAAAAACATGAATATTGATTTTTGCGGATTTTGGTTAGGGTTTGATAGACTTAAAACGAGCTTTTGATGTTTCGAATGCCATGAAATGTTATTAGTAAGTGTTTAGTTGTAATGTATGTTTCATTACCTTCAAAACGGCATATCGTATGTGTAAATTGGATTCCCGAATCATAAAATACGTTTTACGAACTTGAAACTTTGAAAATAAACCTTTCTTGATCAATTGACGAGTTTTCGGTTATTGTAATTGATGTTTTTGCTTGTGAAAGGTAGTTAATTGTATTCCTTGTCAAAAGAGCTTTCCAATGATATAAGATGCGTATTCTAAGTGTTTACGGTTTGCGTTTTGTGATAAATTGAATTTTGGATCAAGACTTGAACTTTTGAAACTGACCAGGTACCAGGCCACGCCTAATGTCGCGGCGCGACACCTCAGGCCGCGGCGCGGCAATAGCCGTGTTTGGGTTCTGACCTACTTTGTCAAATTTCGAAAAATGTTTGCTATGCTACGCACCTCCGATTCACATGTAACTTGTTCTAACATGCTTATATATGAATAAAAACCTCAGAAAAATAGTTCGGGACCCGACCCGAACGTGTTGACTTTCGTTGACTTTGACCGACCAAAGTTTGACTTTTTGTCAAACTTAACCAAATGATTATGCAACCTTCCTAACTTGTTTCTGTACTTGTATCTTGCATGAAACTTGACAATTTGATTCACATGCTACATAATCGAGTCGTAACGAGCCATAGGACTAATTGAACACATTTCACCCGACCTTGTGTCGTAACCGGTTAATTGATACAACTTACTTGTTTAGGTCAAGGCTAAGCAACATTCATGCACACGTTTACTTTGTGAAGTACATTTATACTCGTGCACTCGAGGTGAGATCATAGTCCCATCTTTCAACAACTTTTATACTTTTAAATTATGGGATGAGAAACATATACAGTTTTATACTACATACTTTTATACTTTAAACACAAGTACGAGGAAACAAACATTCCACAGCGAGTTAGAACAAAAATCCTCAATTCGATTATCATTAGTTACACTTGCAGGGTGTAAGCGAGAACTTATATTGTGTGGCCATACGGGTTTGACAAACCCTCATTACGGACGGTTCGCTACCGTCTACGGATGAAATATATTTTCGAGAAACAGTGTATGTTCTAACACTATTGTGATGGGGTTCTATGGAAGGAAACGTTAAGTCTTGATAATTGGGTGCTCGCGAACAATACTTTTGGAATGCAAACGATTTAGATAATCAACGTTATGGAAATACAAAATCTTGTGGTTCAAAAACAACGTTTACAAACACCTATGATTTCACCAACGTTTTTCGTTGACAGTTTTCTATATGTTTCTCAGGTTCATACATGGCTATTTGATACATGCTTCCGCGTACATTCATACTTGCTTGGGGTCAAGCATACATGCATACACTCTGATTTCTTGCTTGGAGTCAAGCATACATACATGCATACGCTAGTGATAGCACCTTTGGATTCAAACATATTGTTTACATACTTACGCTATTTATAGCAACGGTGATTTTAAACTAATTATGTCGCAAGATATTTCATTTGTACTTTACTACTTTTGTAAACTTAAACTTGTTGTCGATCCGTTTGGTGAACTAAACTTTGCAAGTCATGCACGTTTCAAATGAATGCGACATAATTTTGGTCAAACGCGTCTCATATAGGGACTATGACCACGCAACGGGACCTAAGTAGCGGCGCCGTCAATAACGGTTTTTGGTCGGGTCGCTACACTTCCTACCATGTGACTCCATACAAGGAGTACTTCACAACATACAAAGCTGGAGACTTTGGAGCTGTGAAGATGGGAAATTCCAGTTCCGCTGAGATTGTCGGAATTGGTGATGTCAAGATAAAGACAAGTTCCGGGAGAACAATCACTTTGAAGGATGTCCGCCATGTGCCAGATCTTCGGCTGAATTTACTTTCTGGGGTAGCTCTCGATAAACAGGGCTATGATAGTCATTTCAGTAGAGGCACATGGAAGTTGTCAAGAGGCGCTATGATAGTCGCTCGAGGACACATTTGTGGCACACTGTACAAGACTCTTGTGAAGATCTGCACAGACAACATTAATGTTGCAGAAAAGGAGGCTTCACAAAATTTATGGCACCAGATGTAGTGATCCGAACTTTTCCATATTTATATATATTAATTGAGATTGATATTTACATGATTAAATGTTTCCAACATGTTAAGCAATCAAACTTGTTAAGACTTGATTAATTGAAATATGTTTCATATAGACAATTGACCACCCAAGTTGACCGGCGATTCACGAACGTTAAAACTTGTAAAAACGACATGACGATATATATGGATATACATATGGTTAACATGAGATTATGATAAGTAAGTATCTCCATAAGTATATTAACAATGAGTTATATACATATAAACAAGACTACTAACTTAAGGATTTCGAAACGAGACATATATGTAACGATTATCGTTGTAACGACATTTAAATGTATATATATCATATTAAGATATATTAATATATCATAATATCATGATAATATAATAATTTAACATCTCATTAGATATAATAAACAATGGGTTAACAACATTAATTGAGATCGTTAACTTAAAGGTTTCAAAACAACACTTACATGTAACGACTAACGATGACTTAACGACTCAGTTAAAATGTATATACATGTAGTGTATTTAGATGTATTAAAATACTTTTGGAAGACTTCAAGACATATATCAAAACACTCATACTTAACGAAAATGGTTACAGTTACTTTCCCATTCTTTTCTTTCATCAAGAATTCTAGTCGTATTCTTACCCGTATTATATACAGCTTCAAAACGTACTTACTATGAGTATATACCAATAGGAACTAGCATGGGATTCCACTCTTGATTATGTCATGTATGACTAATCAATTTTAACTTCTACCATGAGCTAGTCAACTAACTAGAACTCCTTTTAACCCCACTCACCACTCACCACTCACCAATTACCACTCATCATTCACTCCATTTCACTTCCAATTCTCTTTCTAATTCTCTCTCAACACACACACACTATTATGAACGTATTTTTCCAGTAGTTAATCATCATCTTCATCAAAAATCACTTCAAGAATCAAGCTATAATCATCATAGGAAGAACACTTCAAGAACACTTCAAAAATCCCTTCAAGTTTACTAATTTACTTCCAAGCTTTCTAATCCATTCCAAGTAATCATCTAAGATCAAGAAACCTTTGTTATATACATTAGGTTATCTTTCTTATTCAAGGTAATATTCATATTCAAACTTTGATTCAATTTCTATAACTATAAACTATTTTAATTCGAGTAAAAATCTTACTTGAACTTGTTTTTGTGTCATGATCCTACTTCAAGAACTTTCAAGCCATCCAAGATCCTTTGAAGCTAGATCATTTCTTGTCACTTCCAGTAGGTTTACCTACTAAACTTGAGGTAGTAATGATGTTCATAACATCATTCGATTCATATATATAAAACTATCTTATTCGAAGGTTTAAACTCGTAATCACTAGAACATAGTTTAGTTAATTCTAAACTTGTTCGCAAACAAAAGTTAATCCTTCTAACTTGACTTTTAAAATTTACTAAACACATGTTCTATATCTATATGATATGCTAACTTAATGATTTAAAACCTGGAAACATGAAAAACACCGTAAAACAGGATTTACGCCGTCTTAGTAACACCGCGGGCTGTTTTGGGTTAGTTAATTAAAAACTATGATAAACTTTGATTTAAAAGTTGTTATTCTGAGAAAATGATTTTTATTATGAACATGAAACTATATCCAAAAATTATGGTTAAACTCAAAGTGGAAGTATGTTTTCTAAAATGGTCATCTAGACGTCGTTCTTTCGACTGAAATGACTACCTTTACAAAAACGACTTGTAACTAATTTTTCCGACTATAAACCTATACTTTTTCTTTTTAGATTCATAAAATAGAGTTCAATATGAAACCATAGCAATTTGATTCACTCAAAACGGATTTAAAATGAAGAAGTTATGGGTAAAACAAGATTGGATAATTTTTCTCATTTTAGCTACGTGAAAATTGGTAACAAATCTATTCCAACCATAACTTAATCAACTTGTATTGTATATTATGTAATCTTGAGATACCATAGACACGTATACAATGTTTCGACCTATCATGTCGACACATCTATATATATTTCGGAACAACCATAGACACTCTATATGTGAATGTTGGAGTTAGCTATACAGGGTTGAGGTTGATTCCAAAATATGTATAGTTTGAGTTGTGATCAATACTGAGATACGTATACACTGGGTCATGGATTGATTCAAGATAATATTTATCGATTTATTTCTGTATATCTAACTGTGGACAACTAGTTGTAGGTTACTAACGAGGACAGCTGACTTAATAAACTTAAAACATCAAAATATATTAAAAGTGTTGTAAATATATTTTGAACATACTTTGATATATATGTATATATTGTTATAGGTTCGTGAATCAATCAGTGGCCAAGTCTTACTTCCCGACGAAGTAAAAATCTGTGAAAGTGAGTTATAGTCCCACTTTTAAAATCTAATATTTTTGGGATGAGAATACATGCAGGTTTTATAAATGATTTACAAAATAGACATAAGTACGTGAAACTACATTCTATGGTTGAATTATCGAAATCGAATATGCCCCTTTTTATTAAGTCTGGTAATCTAAGAATTAGGGAACAGACACCCTAATTGACGCGAATCCTAAAGATAGATCTATTGGGCCTAACAAACCCCATCCAAAGTACCGGATGCTTTAGTACTTCAAAATTTATATCATATCCGAAGGGTGTCCCGGAATGATGGGGATATTCTTATATATGCATCTTGTTAATGTCGGTTACCAGGTGTTCACCATATGAATGATTTTTATCTCTATGTATGGGATGTATATTGAAATATGAAATCTTGTGGTCTATTGTTACAATTTGATATATATAGGTTAAACCTATAACTCACCAACATTTTTGTTGACGTTTAAAGCATGTTTATTCTCAGGTGAATACTAAGAGCTTCCGCTGTTGCATACTAAAATAAGGACAAGATTTGGAGTCCATGTTTGTATGATACTGTGTAAAAACTGCATTCAAGAAACTGATTTCGATGTAACATATTTGTATTGTAAACTATTATGTAATGGTCGTGTGTAAACAGGATATTTTAGATTATCATTATTTGATAATCTACGTAAAGCTTTTTAAACCTTTATTTATGAAATAAAGGTTATGGTTTGTTTTAAAAATGAATGCAGTCTTTGAAAAACGTCTCATATATAGGTCAAAACCTCGCAACGAAATCAATTAATATGGAACGTTTTTAATCAATAAGAACGGGACATTTCAGTTGGTATCCGAGCGTTGGTCTTAGAGAACCAGAATTTTGCATTAGTGTGTCTTATCGAGTTTGTTAGGATGCATTAGTGATTCTGGACTTCGACCGTGTTTACTTGAAAAATGATTGCTTAACAAATTTTGTTGGAAACTATATATTTTTAACATGTGAATATTATGTGATATATTAATCTCTTAACGCGTTTGATATTATGTGATAGATGTCTACCTCTAGAACAAGTCCCATTGACTCACCTAATAATAATGAAGAGTAAAATGTAAATTGGAATGATTCGTGGACTGATTCACAAGTTCCCGAAGAGGAACCGGAAGAAGAATCGGAACCGGAAGAAGAATCGGAACCGGAAGAAGAATCGGAACTGGATGAAGAAATAGAACCGGTGGGGAAAATAATAAAACGGTTAAGTAAAAGAAAATCCTCAACCAACCGACCAAAGTTAATTATGGTCAATGGTGTTTCCGCCAAGGAAGCAAAATATAGGGAGGATTACCAATTCTCCGATGAATCGGATTCCGATGAGAATTCCGATGATGTTATAGAAATTACCCCAACTGAATTTAAGAAGGCAAAAGAAAATAATAAGGGAAAGGGCATAAAAATAGAGAAATCTAATTCCAACCCCGATGAACTTTATATGTATCGTCAACCCCCGAAGTCCTTAAGTTGTAACAATGACCCGGGAACCTCTAAACCACCAGGTTTTTCTAAACCAATGTGGATAACGACGGCTCGTATTAGGGGAACATCATATATCCCTAGAAACTTGGCAAAATGAACCAAAACCGAAGAAGAAGAAACAAGCGAGTCAGAATAAGATAGTTGTATTCGTGTGGTGTAATATAAGTAATATAGTGTGCTTATGCTTTATGATATATGTAAAAATTGCTTGTATTAATAAGTATTTTTTTTATGAATCTAACTCTTGTCTATTTTACAGTATAAAAACACAAAATGGATAGACAACCCAATATTTTAAGAGACCTACCCGGAGACATGATTGATGAAATCTTGTCTAGAGTTGGTCAGAATTCTTCGGCACAACTATTTAAGGCGAGATCAGTTTGTAAGACATTCGAAGAACGTTCCAAGAATGCCTTGGTTTATAAAAGGCTTTCGTTCGAAAGATGGGGGATATCACATTGGGAAATCTATAAGTTACGATGTGTTTACTTTGACGCATATATTGCGGGGAACCCAAATGCTATTTTACGCAATGGGTTAAGAAATTATTTTGACTCAATATATCCGAATATTGGGCTTCGTGATTTAGAAAAAGCGGCTAACATGCAACATAAAGAAGCATGTTATGCTTACGGATTAGTAATGTTCGCTTCTCACCAAAGTGAGAACAAGAATATCGGGCTACAACTATTAAACAAAATGTTCCCACAAGTGGCGGAGTCGGTAATTGGGGTAAGAAATGAGGTTTTTAGATTGTTACGGGACTGTTGGACATTACGTAAGCCTCGTCCCTTTGACGACGTTACAACACGCTGTCTTATCAACGGCCATAACGGTTATGTTCCACAAGACCAAGGATGGGAAGTAATCCTAGTAAAACCAGAATGCATGACTTGTTTCTGGACGTATGAATTACGTGTCTTTATTGCCTTTGCTGAACGAATTGTGTACTAGCTAGAATTATCTTCACAACTATCTTGTATCAAAGTTATTGTGTGCTATATTTCATGCTTTATGTAAAATAAGCGGTATTGTAAGTTTGTAAAATATTGTATAAAAGTTTGAACGCAAAATATTATTATAATCAGTTTTTCATATAGAATTGTAGTAGTTGAATTGTATATTAGCTACTAAGTATGAACTTAACGGGTAGGTACTACCCGAATTTAAACTTATAAAACTCTAATATGAAGAAAAAGCTTTTATAAATGAGTTCATATTATGCTACGAAATACTATTAACTACTCTTAATATTCTGTATGATTAACTTGTTCCATTTGACTATTTTGAAGGAAATGGCACCGACTACTCGACACACTGTGAATATGAATGAAGAGGAATTCCGTACTTTTCTAGCTTCAAACATAGCCGCAGTACAGGCTGCGCTACATACCAACAATAACCTTGGATCTAGCAGTACAGGAAATCGTGTAGGATGCACCTACAAAGAATTCACTGCCTGCAAACCTTTGGAATTTGATGGAACCGAAGGACCGATCGGATTGAAACGGTGGACCGAGAAGGTCGAATCGGTGTTTGCCATAAGTAAGTGTACTGAAGAGGACAAAGTAAAGTACGCTACACATACCTTCACAGGTTCTGCGTTAACATGGTGGAATACCTATCTAGAGCAAGTGGGACAAGACGATGTGTACGCACTACCGTGGTCAGCATTCAAGCACTTGATGAACGAGAAGTACCGTCCCAGAACCGAGGTCAATAAGCTCAAGACAGAACTTAGAGGGTTACGAACCCAAGGATTTGATATTACCACGTACGAAAGACGATTCACAGAATTGTGCCTATTGTGTCCGGGAGCATTCGAAGATGAGGAAGAGAAGATCGACGCGTTTGTGAAAGGATTACCGGAAAGAATCCAAGAAGATATAAGTTGACACGAGCCCGCCTCCATACAATAGGCATGTAGAATGGCTCACAAACTAGTGAACCAGATTGAAGAAAGAATTAAAGAACAGACTGCTGAAGAGGCCAATGTGAAGCAAGTCAAAAGAAAGTGGGAGGAAAACGGTGATAAGAATCACCAATACAACAACAACAGCAATTACAACAATAATCGCAACAATTATCCCAACAATCGCAACATCAATCACAACTACAACAAACGGCCCAACAACAACAACAACAACAACAACAGCAGCAACTACAACAATCATCCCAACAACAATAATACCCGCAACAACAACAACAATCAGAAGCAGCTATGCCAAAGGTGTGAAAAGTATCACTCGGGGTTCTCCACCAAATTTTGCAACAAGTGTAAAAGAAATGGTCATAGCGCGGCGAAGTGTGAGGTCTACGGACCAGGGGTTAATAGAACGAAAGGAACAAATGGTGTCGGAACGAGTAATGGCGGAGCAAGTAGTGTCGGAGCAAGTTATGCCAATGTAGTTTGTTATAAATGTGGAAAACCGGGCCACATTATTAGAAATTGCCCGAACCAGGAGAACACGAATGGACAAGGCCGCGGAAGAGTTTTCAATATTAATGCGGCAGAGGCACAAGAAGACCCGGAGCTTGTTACGGGTACGTTTCTTATTGACAATAAATCTGCTTACGTTTTATTTGATTCGGGTGCGGATAGAAGCTATATGAGTAGAGATTTTTGTGCTAAATTAAGTTGTCCATTGACGCCTTTGGATAGTAAATTTTTACTTGAATTAGCAAATGGTAAATTAATTTCAGCAGATAATATATGTCGGAATCGAGAAATTAAACTGGTTAGTGAAACATTTAAGATTGATTTGATACCAGTAGAGTTAGGGAGTTTTGATGTGATAATCGGTATGGACTGGTTGAAAGAAGTGAAAGCAGAGATCGTTTGTTACAAAAATGCAATTCGCATTATACGAGAAAAAGGAAAACCCTTAATGGTGTACGGAGAAAAGGGCAACACGAAGCTACATCTTATTAGTAATTTGAAGGCACAAAAACTAATAAGAAAAGGTTGCTATGCTGTTCTAGCACACATCGAGAAAGTACAAACTGAAGAAAAGAGCATCAATGATGTTCCCATTGCAAAAGAATTTCCCGATGTATTTCCGAAAGAATTACCGGGATTACCCCCACATCGATCCGTTGAATTTCAAATAGATCTTGTACCAGGAGCTGCACCAATAGCTCGTGCTCCTTACAGACTCGCACCCAGCGAGATGAAAGAACTGCAAAGCCAATTACAAGAACTTTTAGAGCGTAGTTTCATTCGACCAAGCACATCACCGTGGGGAGCTCCTGTTTTGTTTGTCAAGAAGAAAGATGGTACATTCAGGTTGTGTATCGACTACCGAGAGTTGAACAAACTTACCATCAAGAACCGCTACCCACTACCGAGAATCGACGACTTATTTGATCAACTACAAGGCTCGTCTGTTTATTCAAAGATTGACTTACGTTCCGGGTATCATCAAATGCGGGTGAAAGAAGATGATATTCCAAAGACTGCTTTCAGAACACGTTACGGTCATTACGAGTTTATGGTCATGCCGTTTGGTTTAACTAATGCACCAGCTGTGTTCATGGACCTTATGAACCGAGTGTGTGGACCATACCTTGACAAGTTTGTCATTGTTTTCATTGATGACATACTTATTTACTCAAAGAATGACCAAGAACACGGTGAACATTTGAGAAAGGTGTTAGAAGTATTGAGGAAGGAAGAATTGTACGCTAAGTTTTCAAAGTGTGCATTTTGGTTGGAAGAAGTTTAATTCCTCGGTCACATAGTGAACAAAGAAGGTATTAAGGTGGATCCGGCAAAGATAGAAACTGTTGAAAAGTGGGAAACCCCAAAAACTCTGAAACACATACTCCAGTTTTTAGGACTAGCTGGTTACTACAAGGTTCATCCAAGACTTTTCCAGAATAGCAAAATCCTTGACTGCATTAACGCATAAAGGGAAGAAATTTGAATGGAATGATGAACAAGAGAAAGCGTTTCAGTTATTGAAGAAAAAGCTAACTACGGCACCTATATTGTCATTGCCTGAAGGGAATGATGATTTTGTGATTTATTGTGACGCATCAAAGCAAGGTCTCGGTTGTGTATTAATGCAACGAACGAAGGTGATTGCTTATGCGTTTAGACAATTGAAGATTCACGAACAAAATTATACGACGCATGATTTGGAATTAGGCGCTGTTGTTTTTGCATTAAAGACTTGGAGGCACTACTTATATGGGGTCAAAAGTATTATATATACCAACCACAAAAGTCTTCAACACATATTTAATCAGAAACAACTGAATATGAGGCAGCGTAGGTGGATTGAATTGTTGAATGATTACGACTTTGAGATTCATTACCACCCGGGGAAGGCAAATGTGGTAGCCGATGCCTTGAGCAGGAAGGACAGAGAACCCATTCGAGTAAAATCTATGAATATAATGATTCACACTAACCTTACTACTCAAATAAAGGAGGCGCAACAAGGAGTTTTAAAAGAGGGAAATTTAAAGGATGAAATACCCAAAGGATCGGAGAAGCATCTTAATATTCGGGAAGACGGAACCCGGTATAGGGCTGAAAGAATTTGGGTACCAAAATTTGGAGATATGAGAGAAATGGTACTTAGAGAAGCTCATAAAACCAGATACTCAATACATCCTGGAACGGGAAAGATGTACAAGGATCTCAAGAAACATTTTTGGTGGCCGGGTATGAAAGCCGATGTTGCTAAATACGTAGGAGAATGTTTGACGTGTTCTAAGGTCAAAGCTGAGCATCAGAAACCATCAGGTCTACTTCAACAACCCGAAATCCCGGAATGGAAATGGGAAAACATTACCATGAATTTCATCACTAAATTGCCAAGGACTGCAAGTGGTTTTGATACTATTTGGGTTATAGTTGATCGTCTCACCAAATCAGCACACTTCCTGCCAATAAGAGAAGATGACAAGATGGAGAAGTTAGCACGACTGTATTTGAAGGAAGTCATCTCCAGACATGGAATACCAATCTCTATTATCTCTGATAGGGATGGCAGATTTATTTCAAGATTCTGGCAGACATTACAGCAAGCATTAAGAACTCGTCTAGACATGAGTACTGCCTATCATCCACAAACTGATGGGCAGAGCGAAAGGACGATACAAACGCTTGAAGACATGCTACGAGCATGTGTTATTGATTTCGGAAACAGTTGGGATCGACATCTACCGTTAGCAGAATTTTCCTACAACAACAGCTACCATTCAAGCATTGAGATGGCGCCATTTGAAGCACTTTATGGTAGAAAGTGCAGGTCTCCGATTTGTTGGAGTGAAGTGGGGGATAGACAGATTACGGGTCCGGAGATTATACAAGAAACTACCGAGAAGATCATCCAAATTCAACAACGGTTAAAAACCGCCCAAAGTCGACAAAAGAGCTACGCTGACATTAAAAGAAAAGATATAGAATTTGAAATTGGAGAGATGGTCATGCTTAAAGTTGCACCTTGGAAAGGCGTTGTTCGATTTGGCAAACGAGGGAAATTAAATCCAAGGTATATTGGACCATTCAAGATTATTGATCGTGTCGGACCAGTAGCTTACCGACTTGAGTTACCTCAACAACTCGCGGCTGTACATAACACTTTCCACGTCTCGAATTTGAAGAAATGTTTTGCTAAAGAAGATCTCACTATTCCGTTAGATGAAATCCAAATCAACAAAAAACTTCAATTCATCGAAGAACCCGTCGAAATAATGGATCGTGAGGTTATAAGACTTAAGCAAAGCAAGATACCAATTGTTAAGGTTCGATGGAATGCTCGTAGAGGACCTGAGTTCACCTGGGAGCTTGAAGATCAGATGAAGAAGAAATACCCGCATCTATTTCCAGAAGATTCGTCAACACCTTCAACAGCTTAAAATTTCGGGACGAAATTTATTTAACGGGTAGGTACTGTAGTGACCCGAACTTTTCCATATTTATATATATTAATTGAGATTGATATTTACATGATTAAATGTTTCCAACATGTTAAGCAATCAAACTTGTTAAGACTTGATTAATTGAAATATGTTTCATATAGACAATTGACCACCCAAGTTGACCGGCCATTCACGAACGTTAAAACTTGTAAAAATAACATGACGATATATATATGGATATACATATGGTTAACATGAGATTATGATAAGTAAGTATCTCCATAAGTATATTAACAATGAGTTATATACATATAAACAAGACTACTAACTTAAGGATTTCGAAACGAGACATATATGTAACGATTATCGTTGTAACGACATTTAAATGTATATATATCATATTAAGATATATTAATATATCATAATATCATGATAATATAATAATTTAACATCTCATTAGATATAATAAATAATGGGTTAACAACATTAATTGAGATCGTTAACTTAAAGGTTTCAAAACAACACTTACATGTAACGACTAACGATGACTTAACGACTCAGTTAAAATGTATATACATGTAGTGTATTTAGATGTATTAAAATACTTTTGGAAGACTTCAAGACATATATCAAAACACTCATACTTAACGAAAATGGTTACAGTTACTTTCCCATTCTTTTCTTTCATCAAGAATTCTAGTCGTATTCTTACCCGTATTATACACAGCTTCAAAACGTACTTACTATGAGTATATACCAATAGGAACTAGCATGGGATTCCACTCTTGATTATGTCATGTATGACTAATCAATTTTAACTTCTACCATGAGCTAGTCAACTAACTAGAACTCTTTTTAACCCCACTCACCACTCACCAATTACCACTCATCATTCACTCCATTTCACTTCCAATTCTCTTTCTAATTCTCTCTCAACACACACACACACACACACTATTATGAACGTATTTTTCCAGTAGTTAATCATCATCTTCATCAAAAATCACTTCAAGAATCAAGCTATAATCATCATAGGAAGAACACTTCAAGAACACTTCAAAAATCCCTTCAAGTTTACTAATTTACTTCCAAGCTTTCTAATCCATTCCAAGTAATCATCTAAGATCAAGAAACCTTTGTTATATACAGTAGGTTATCTTTCTTATTCAAGGTAATATTCATATTCAAACTTTGATTCAATTTCTATAACTATAAACTATCTTAATTCGAGTAAAAATCTTACTTGAACTTGTTTTTGTGTCATGATCCTACTTCAAGAACTTTCAAGCCATCCAAGATCCTTTGAAGCTAGATCATTTCTTGTCACTTCCAGTAGGTTTACCTACTAAACTTGAGGTAGTAATGATATTCATAACATCATTCGATTCATATATATAAAACTATCTTATTCGAAGGTTTAAACTCGTAATCACTAGAACATAGTTTAGTTAATTCTAAACTTGTTCGCAAACAAAAGTTAATCCTTCTAACTTGACTTTTAAAATTAACTAAACACATGTTCTATATCTATATGATATGCTAACTTAATGATTTAAAACCTGGAAACACGAAAAACACCGTAAAACCGGATTTACGCCGTCGTAGTAACACCGCGGGTTGTTTTGGGTTAGTTAATTAAAAACTATGATAAACTTTGATTTAAAAGTTTTTATTCTGAGAAAATGATTTTTATTATGAACATGAAACTATATCCAAAAATTATGGTTAAACTCAAAGTGGAAGTATGTTTTCTAAAATGGTCATCTAGACGTCGTTCTTTCGACTGAAATGAATACCTTTACAAAAACGACTTGTAACTTATTTTTCCGACTATAAACCTATACTTTTTTTATTTAGATTCATAAAATAGAGTTCAATATGAAACCATAGCAATTTGATTCACTCAAAACGGATTTAAAATGAAGAAGTTATGGGTAAAACAAGATTGGATAATTTTTCTCATTTTAGCTACGTGAAAATTGGTAACGAATCTATTCCAACCATAACTTAATCAACTTGTATTGTATATTATGTAATCTTGAGATACCATAGACACGTATACAATGTTTCGACCTATCATGTCGACACATCTATATATATTTCGGAACAACCATAGACACTCTATATGTGAATGTTGGAGTTAGCTATACAGGGTTGAGGTTGATTCCAAAATATGTATAGTTTGAGTTGTGATCAATACTGAGATACGTATACACTGGGTCGTGGATTGATTCAAGATAATATTTATCGATTTATTTCTGTATATCTAACTGTGGACAACTAGTTGTAGGTTACTAACGAGGACAGCTGACTTAATAAACTTAAAACATCAAAATATATTAAAAGTGTTGTAAATATATTTTGAACATACTTTGATATATATGTATATATTGTTATAGGTTTGTGAATCAACCAGTGGCCAAGTCTTACTTCCCGACGAAGTAAAAATCTGTGAAAGTGAGTTATAGTCCCACTTTTAAAATCTAATATTTTTGGGATGAGAATACATGCAGGTTTTATAAATGATTTACAAAATAGACACAAGTACGTGAAATTACATTCTATGGTTGAATTATCGAAATCGAATATGCCCCTTTTTATTAAGTCTGGTAATCTAAGAATTAGGGAACAGACACCCTAATTGACGCGAATCCTAAAGATAGATCTATTGGGCCTAACAAACCCCATCCAAAGTACCGGATGCTTTAGTACTTCGAAATTTATATCATATCCGAAGGGTGTCCCGGAATGATGGGGATATTCTTATATATGCATCTTGTTAATGTCGGTTACCAGGTGTTCACCATATGAATGATTTTTATCTCTATGTATGGGATGTATATTGAAATATGAAATCTTGTGGTCTATTGTTACAATTTGATATATATAGGTTAAACCTATAACTCACCAACATTTTTGTTGACGTTTAAAGCATGTTTATTCTCAGGTGAATACTAAGAGCTTCCGCTGTTGCATACTAAAATAAGGACAAGATTTGGAGTCCATGTTTGTATGATACTGTGTAAAAACTGCATTCAAGAAACTGATTTCGATGTAACATATTTGTATTGTAAACCATTATGTAATGGTCGTGTGTAAACAGGATATTTTAGATTATCATTATTTGATAATCTACGTAAAGCTTTTTAAACCTTTATTTATGAAATAAAGGTTATGGTTTGTTTTAAAAATGAATGCAGTCTTTGAAAAACGTCTCATATAGAGGTCAAAACCTCGCAACGAAATCAATTAATATGGAACGTTGTTAATCAATAAGAACGGGACATTTCACCAGAGACTCGGTTACATGAGTGAGAAAGGGTTGTCTACCCTAATAAAGAAGATACTTATCAATGTAGACAAGGACGCTGCACTAGATCCTTGCAATCATTGTCTGTTTGGTAAGCAGCATAGAGTCTCGTTTAATTCTTCTTCAACGAGAAAATCAGAGTTACTCGGTCTGATACACTATGATGTTTACGGTCCCTTAGAGGTTGAATCAATTGGAGGCAATCGATATTTTCTGACGTTTATCGATGATACTTCTCGAAAGGTGTGGGTATATTTCTTGCGGACGAAGGACCAGGTGTTCGATTACTTCAAACAGTTCCATGTCATGGTAGAACGTGAGATAGGAAAGAAGTTAAAGTGTCTTCGATCCGACAACGGCAGTGAATAATCTTCCAGGCAGTTCGATGCCTATTGCAGATCATATGGCATCCGAAATGAGAAGACAGTTCCACGTACCCCTCAACACAATGGTATAGTAGAAAGAATGAACCGAACAATCATGGAACGTGTTCGGAGCATGCTCAGTATGGCTAAGCTGCCAAAGCCATTCTGGGGAGAAGCAGTCAGAGCCGCATGTTACTTGATCAACCGATCTCCATCAGTACCACTGAATTTTGAAGTTTCGGAGAAACTTTGGTTTGGAAAGGATCCATCATACTCTCACTTAAGAGTATTTGGATGTTTGGCGTACGCACATGTATCCAAGGAGCTCAGGCAGAAGCTGGATGCAAGGACCACTCCATGCATATTCATAGGCTATGGAGATGAAGAATTTGGATACAGATTATGGGATTCAAAGGAGAAAAAGGTGATCAGAAGTAGGGATGTGGTGTTCCATGAAAGCTAGACAATAGAAGATATTGAAAAGTCCACAATATCTCAGAAGTCAAATGTTGCTGCTCAGGTGCCAGAGGCAGCAACAGAATCATTCATGAGAAATGAATTTTCAGTGCAGGAAGAAATGCCAGAAGTAGAAGATAATGAGGAAAATGACGGTGCTGAGCAGGGGGAGCCACAACCCCATCTGTCAGACGTTCCAGGACCATCACAAGGCGAAGATGATGGTGGATCTCCTCAGTATATTCCAGAAGTTCGTAGATCTGAACGAGGTCGGATTCCATCGAGTAGATATCCGGAATCCGAGTACCTTCTACTTACTGAAGATGGAGAACCAGAGAGTTTTCATGAAGCAGTAACTCATAAGGATAAAGAAAAATGGTTGCTCGCAATGCAGGATGAGATGGATTCTCTGCATAAAAATCAAACTTATGAGATTGTAGAACTTCCACGCGGGAAGAAGGCACTAAAAAACAAATGGGTGTTCAAGCTGAAAAAGGATGGTAGTGAAAAAGTGGTGAAATACAAAGCACGAATTGTAGTCAAAGGATTCCAACAGAAGAAAGGGATTGATTTTGACGAGATATTTTCACCAGTAGTCAAGATGACTTCAATTAGAGTCATACTTAGATTGGTCGCAAGTATGAACTTGGAGCTTGAACAGATGGATGTAAAGACAGCTTTTCTTCATGGAGATTTACATGAAGAAATTTACATAGAGCAGCCGGAAGGTTTTGAGGTTTCAGGAGATAACCTCGTATGCAAGCTGAAGAAAAGTTTGTATGGTTTGAAACAGGCACCTAGGCAGTGGTACAAGAAGTTTGACTCGTGCATGGTGATTCAAGGGTACAAGAAAACTGCAGCAGATGAGTGTGTCTACATTCAGAAGTTTTCTGGAGGAGATTTCGTTGCGCTTCTACTATATGTAGACGATATTTTGATCGTAGGGAAAGACACAACGAAGATTAACCAGCTGAAGAAGGAACTCTTGAAGTCTTTTGACATGAAAGACTTAGGACAGGCTCAACAGATTTTGGAAATGCATATAACTCGAGACAGGAAGAATAGAAGGTTGTGGTTATCTCAGGAGAAGTATATTGAACGAGTGCTTTCACGTTTCAATATGAACAATGCCAAACCTGTTAGCATTCCATTAGCCAAACATTTCAAGTTAAACAAGAGTTCTTGTCCCTCATCCAAGGAAGAGATTGGGAAGATGTCTTCAGTACCATATTCTTCAGCAGTTGGAAGTTTGATGTATGCAATGGTGTGTACAAGGCCCGATATTGCTCATGCAGTGGGAACGATGAGTCGTTTTCTCTCCAACCCCGGTGATGTGTGCGATCGAGACCTTTATTTATGAACGGATTTAAGTTGTTTTGTTACACGAATTGATTTATTGTATATGTGGTATTTTATAGATTTTAGGTTGATTTCACACATATATATAGGCAACTAGTCCTATCCGTGTAGTTTAGTTTGTTGGTAAATCCGATTCGTTCCACAGGGAGATGGAGCGTTTAATGGTTTTTTAATAGTCTTTGATGTCAAACTTAATTAAAGAGGGTTTTGGATTAGGCAATTGTAACATAACAGTAAAAGATAATAACTTAAGTAAATCACAAAATAAAATTACAAGATTACAATAATTAACTTAAAAGGGAACTAAATGAAATTATGCTAATTTTTATGCGACAATTATATTACTAGATGGTAATTAGTAAAATAGTAATTTTTATTAAAACTATATGTTTAGAATTTTATTTTAAGTAATTATTATATAAACTTATTTAAAGTAACTAAAATGCATTTTTTATAAAACTTATATAAATTAAAAGGAAATTAATTAATTTACTAATTATAAACTAGTTACAATTTATAAACTTATACTAATTAATGCTAATTTTAGGATTAAAACATATATTTAAGTATTTTATATTAATTAAAACTAATTATATAATAAAAATAACTAATAACCTAAATTATATATAATTAATTAATCAAAACCCTAATTTTTACCCTAGCTGGTACTGTAGCCGCGTCAAGGCCTACACGATTCGTGTGAGGCTACACGATTCGTGTATGGCTTAAATTATGTGACAATTAACTGTTTACGAAAAATAGATGTTTTTATGTAATTTTTATATTTTAAAATGGTAATTCGTGAATAATAACAATAATACTTTTTATAAGAAGTAAAAATAAGATAAATGGGAGTGTTTACTTAATTGTGTCACCCCTAGATCCATGGATTGTTTTAAGTTTTACGCCCTATTAAAATGTTCTAGTATCAAACTTTACATTTTTCTCTCGAATAAATATAAAGTTACAACTTAACTAAATAAAATCTAATTTTCATCGGATTCTTCTTAGAAAGCTACTATTCCCTAAGTATTTAAATTGAGACCTAGCCTAGTTTTGACCTTCGCCCATACCCAAATTATAACGGTCTCCCTTTTTATAATTTCACCTTCACATAATTTATTGATATCACCCAAACCACCGAAGTTTATTTCTAAATTGGTGTCAATAACTTATCCATAAATTCGTCTAGATCATTTTTAATGTTGAAGCTTAATTTGTGTAAATAAAAACAACTTTCGTTATTTAAATTTACTAAATTAAGTGGCAAGGGTTAAATACCTAATTACATAAAAATGGTTCTTTTAACTAGGCTCAATATTAAAAATACTAAAGTTACATTTTAACTTTACTAATGGTAACAATCCATTTCACTAGGGGCTCTACATTTAAGCAAACACTAGAGAAATTTAGCTATCCATTACACTAGGGGAGACATAAAAATATATATATATGCAAACATAATAACAACGCTAATTTTAACAGAGTAAACTTACTAATATATCTTCACTTGCATTAACTTCAAATGGTAGAAAAAATTACAATAATAACACCCCTTTCACGCGTACAATAACACCCTTTTTCACGAACAATACCCCCTTAATAACTGAAACTATTTTTACAGCGTAATAAAATTAACAATAATATTAACTATAGTAATTGAAATATAAATTTGTGTTGTAATCTCTGTGTATCTGTATCTCTGAACGTATCCATATTTATAACCTTCAAGTAGTTGTTGAAATCTTCAATTGGACTCTTTGCTGTACACAATTCAGAAAAAGTATTGTTTTAAAATTAAAAAGCTAGCCACCCTTCTCGAAACTGGAACAGTATTTCGGCCTAACATTACACGAATCGTGTATGGTCACACGATTCGTGTAAGACCAGTTACATTACACGATTCGTGTAATGGTACACGATTCGTGTAAGAGTAAATTTCAGTTTTCTTGATTTTTGTTCTTCAGTCGTTCTATGTTGATCTCGTGTTGACGTGTACTGTCTTGGTATTATACATTTGAACTCTTTTCTTCATCAATCTTGTACTTTCATTCAGATAAACGTTTCTTGATATAAATCTGGTTAAAACTATCGTTTTATCGTCGAATCTTCAAATAGCAAGCTTTTATCCACTTTTGTCGTTTTTCTCGTGAAATGCGCATTGAATGTCTTTGTAGAAGATAAAAACCTATGAAATATGAGTGATATTGCGTCGAATAATATGTATGTTTAGAGCAATATCAAAATACCCCACACTAGAACGTTGCTTGTCCTCAAGCAATTACATCTTTTAACAGAGTTAGAACATTATATATTACACAACACACACTACACGAAATGAAACACACGCTATATGAAATTTATTACACAACACAGTATTTATTGAATCACACACACACCACACGAAATGAAATTCTGACAACAGAAACAAACATGAAACTCGTGATTAGTGTTTTAAAAATTTGGATCCTTAGGGAAAATTGGACCTTGTGAAAACGTTTTATGATTTTATAAAATGTCATGCTAGTTTTTACACTAGACACGTTTTCCGGTTTTAACCTCAAATTCCGGTTGAGGGTAACTGAAAACCGAAGTCTCAGTCGGCGATTAGCAAGCTATTCGCCCCCATGATTGTAGTATCATGGAACTTGAAGCCAAATGTCCAAAAATAGTTTTACACAAATATAATTCATAAAATAGCATAAGTTTTAGAACAAAATTATATCGTGTCCAAATATCATCGGTGAACCATGAGTTTGCACACCTCAATTTGTTATGGCATATGTATGTTGACCGCGGTCAAACATAGATGCAGTTGATCTTTACGGAGATCATCCATCTGGGGATTAGATTCATTAGTCTTAAAAGCTAATTTGCATTGTGCCCCCCCATTGTACGGGACATATCCTTCTCATGGTTAGGATAAGTCTGACCACCAAAAACCCTGTTTGATGCTGAGGTTAGGTGGATTTCCAGCCGATTTTAGGGATGACTTTACAAGATTTTTCGTCAACCTACAGCTGTTCTGGACTACATCTTCTAACATAAGTTAGCAAGTGTGTCAATTCGGAAGACTTTACTTCCTTACGGGATGGACTTGATTCATCCTCTATTACTCGTGATAATGGAATATTCAGGTTTATACGTTCCTTAGCAATGATATCTGCAATAAACTTCAAAGAAACATGTGATAAATGGTTCTCAATATAAGGATTTATAAATTCTTGTTATAAATGGTTTTCTTTTATAAGTTTTAAACAAATAAACTTATGTATTTTTAATGTATAGAGACAACAATTTCGGTTTTTACACCTGATCTTTAATTGCTCGTAGTAACCTTAAAAATTGATTAGATACATTTGTTTAAAAATTTTCAAATTTTCATAAAAATCACCAAATTATAAGATCTCGAAAATTTATATATTCCCACCCCACACTTAAGATTATGTAATGCCCTCATTACATAAAATCAGATAATAATGTATAAATTTGAGAGGACAAAAAGTGTAGAGTATTTGGAACTTCCTTTGTTAACCGATTTGGATTTTCAAATTGTTTTACCTATGATCATATCCAATGTTTGTATCACAATGTAATTCGGTGTTTCGTATCGTCTAATTGCATTTTCGTCTGTACCTGTCAAAACCATGTTAAAAACACACAAAATATGGGGTTTTAATTCAATCGTACAACACATTTTTTTTTTATTTTTTTTTATTTTTTTTTTTTTTACCCCACACTATATTTTCTTGCTAATATATAAAAAAATAAAAACATAATAAGTTTCAATACACACCAAAAAATTATGTTATTACAAACTAAAAATTTTTTTTTTTTTTTTTTTTTATATATATATATATATATTTTTTTATAACTTATAATCAATTAAATTTAAAATATCTTTTATAGATTTATATTTGTAACGGAAATTCGGTTGTTATACCTGATCTTAATCCGTTTATACATTTTTAATTTCAATTTTTAAAATTTAATCCATTAAAAGTTAAAGTTTTTAATCTTTTTCGAAAACAAATTTAAAATAAAATAAAAACACTCTATTTTTGTGTTAAAAAGATTAACATTTTTAAATTTTAAAACAAGTATATGAAGAATACAAATAAAAAGGAATTTAAAATAAAAACGAGACACACGAATGGGACTATTTACAATTTGTGAAGTTTATTAGCGAGTCGTTCACGCGACTCCACCCCAATTTTAACTAACGTCGGGGTGATAAACATCACCCTTCTTTACTCCAATAGAACCATTACTGCAACCATTCTCGCCATTAATCTTTGACAATAACCAAGAGTCCGAAAATCTTGACTCTTTAACTAAATTTTTTAACTTATCTTTCTCAAATTTCGATAAGTTTGACACCAATCTCTCTCTTAAATGTTCATCTTTTTTCGACATAGCATTTCTAACCCTACCATATAACTTTTTCATGGTTTTCTCAACAACACTATCATTGGGCGGTTTACTATCTAGTTTCTCCTCATCACCCTCCCCACACTTAGCTTGTTGACTAATGGGTTTGACATTGTCAACAATATTCACTGAAACTATCGGTGTGGGTGGAGGGTTCATACTAAACTCAGTTTGATAGGTTACACTCTTTCCTCTATCCTTCAAAACTAGTTTTCTTGTTTTCCAATCTGTTAAAGCACTTGCAGTTGCTAAGAATGGTCTACCTAAAATAATAGGTACAAACTTATCTTCTTTCATGTCTACAACTACAAAGTCAGCTAGAAACTCAAGTTCACCTGTTTTTACTACTAAGTTTTCAGCAATCCCTATAGGTTTATTAACCGACTGATCAATGAATCTAATGCCTGAATTGGTCGGTTTAAGTTCGCCTAAGTTCAAATGCGAGTAAATGGAATAAGGCATGAGATTTATACTTGCACCTGAGTCAGCTAATGATCTAAGAGTTTTAGATTCATTAAGCTTACAAGGTACTATGAATGGTCCGGGATCACCTAACTTAGGTGGCAATTCATTCTTTTTCACAATAGCAGCACATTCTGCTTCAAGGAACGCGGATGATGCTTGCTCACACACTCCTTCTTTTGCCATCAAATCATTCAAGAATTTCCCATAGTTTTGCATACCTGCAATAACATCAACCAAAGGTACATTTACACAAATATTATCCGTATTTAAAGGCTTACAATGATTCTTCTTTGGTTTTTCGGATAAAAGTGCATGCGGGTATGAAATGGGTTCTTTATAGTCTTCCACTTTAGGTGCTTGCTTCACCGTATCTTTCACTTCTTCCTTGATCACCTTCAAATCATCATCAACCCTAAATTCGGAAGGCTTGGTGGTTTCTATTTTCTGCACTTCTGCATGATTTCCCGACATCAGCCTCATCAAATAATCAGCATACTCGGGAGTTATGTCACCAACTCGGATCTCTTCATTTTCACATGTTATACTTTTCATACTTTCAACTCGGGTACCATCAATCTCTTGATAAGGAGTATAATCTGCCATATTGGATAAATCAGAAAATATAAACTCATCACACTCTTCATCATCATCTTCACACCCAAGAGTAAAAATAGGACTATGCTCCGGTGTTTTGAAACTTGCTTCATCCTCACAGAAACTATAAATAGCATTCACTTGTGAATATGCTGGAGCTTGAGTATCATTCTTCTTTAGTATAACCGGAAGGTTACTTGCTATTTGTGGTCTCTCTGTTAGTAACTGTGAGATCCTTCCAACATCTCTTTCTAAAATCTGAATTGTGGCTTGTTGATTTCGGATTTGCTGAGTTTGGAGTTCTGCATTTTGCTCATGCTTAACCATAAAATCTCTTAAGAGATCTTCTAAACCAGATTTCCTCTCGGGTTGAGGTTGCATAATTGCTAATGGTTGTGGTTGCATGAGTGCTAGCGGTTGTGGTTGATTATGTTGGAAATTATTTTGATAATTTCGTTGAGGTTGATTTCGGTTATTATAACCTGGTGGCGGATTTCTTTGATTTTGATTTGGGAAATTCCGGTTATTTTGGTAACCTGGATTTCCTCCTTGATAGTTATTATTCTGATAGTTATTATTATTAGATCCTGAAGGTCCTCCTACTTGATAGCTGTTTATAGGAGGATATTTTCGGTTGTTTGCTTCTATAGCTGGAACATCGCTAAAGTTCATTTCACCTTTTCGTAAGTAACCTAAGAAATTCGCTTGCTCTTCCATTGTACTTTGATCACAATCTCTAGTAAGATGGGGACCTTGGCATAGTTCACATCCTACTCTGATAGCATGCATTTCCTTGGTTACTTTCTCGATTTGCCTTGCTTGATTTGCTATTTGAACTTTTAAAGAAGAAATTTCATCATTGCTTTCAATACTAGCAACATTTGATGATCTAGAGAATTCTATTTCTTGATGCCAGTTATGAGAATGGGACGCTAAATCAGCAATGATTGTATGAGCGTCTTCAGGTGTTTTCTTCATAACCGAACCTCCGGCTGCAACATCTATATCTTTTCTAGTTGCAACATTGACTCCTTTATAAAATACACAGACTTTTTGGAATGTACTCAACCCGTGTTGAGGACATATTCGAAGCATTTTATTGAATCGAGTCCAAGCTTCATAAAGAGTTTCATTAGGCTTTTGTTTAAAGTGATTTATATCACTTTGTAATTTTGCTGCTTTTGAAGCAGGAAAGAATTCTGACAAAAATTTGTCCATCATATCATTCCAGTCTTCAATATAGCCTTCAGGTAATGAGTCTAGCCAATCTCTAGCTTCATCTTTTAATGACCATGGAAAGATTTTTAAACATGCGACATCATCGGTGACATCCTTAATTTTGAATAGTTTGCAAATGCTTACAAACTTACGAAGATGCTCGTTAGCATCCTCATTTGGGGCTCCACCAAATTGACATGTATTAGTTACCATGTGTAAAAATTGACCTTTTATTTCAAAGCCATCACTCATCGTGGGTTGGATGATTGCGTGGCCTTGACCTTTTCTTGTGGCCTTCATTAATGCTTCCATCGTTTGATTTGTATCAGCCATTTCTTCTTCTTCTTTAATAATCGGCTCTATGATTGGTTGAATTATTGGTTCAGAGTCGGATTCTAAGAAAAGTGACTCTAAATTTTTAGCAAGAGATTCTACTTCTTGAGCTCTTAAGCGTTCGTGGAATTTCCTTTCGGGTTCAGGATGTGAGGGAGTTAATTCAGCGTTGGAGGAACGTAAGTTCATACATTAATTTCTATTATGAGATCACTTTACTAAAGGTTTATCTAGGGTTACCTATTTGTTTCTCTTTTTTAGTGTTTTTCGGTGTTTTAAAATTACTAGTACTTCCTATTTCTTTTTGTTGTTTTTGTCCTTTATTAATTCTTTGAGGTTCCGGATTAAGTTTAACGAGTTTAGGATTGAACGGATCATACAATTTGGGAAATTGTACAAAGAATTAAAGGATTTATTCAAAAACTTTGAACTTTCTTGGAAATGAATTTCCTCGAGAGGATCGAATAACATAAAAACAATGATAAAAACCTTTAAACAAACAGATTATCCTTCTGATTTTTGCCCACGTTTCGAATAGTCAAAAGATGCAGCAGAGGGGCAGGATCCTTCAAAGACCAATAAAATTGGTGATCCAACAACCCGGTCCACGTACAAATCCAACTATTACTACGAACCAGAAAAATTATCTATTTATTTACTTGCCAACTCCCCGGCAGCGGCGCCAAAAAGTTGATGTGTGCGATCGAGACCTTTATTTATGAACGGATTTAAGTTGTTTTGTTACACGAATTGATTTATTGTATATGTGGTATTTTATAGATTTTAGGTTGATTTCACACATATATATAGGCAACTAGTCCTATCCGTGTAGTTTAGTTTGTTGGTAAATCCGATTCGTTCCACAGGGAGATGGAGCGTTTAATGGTTTTTTAATAGTCTTTGATGTCAAACTTAATTAAAGAGGGTTTTGGATTAGGCAATTGTAACATAACAGTAAAAGATAATAACTTAAGTAAATCACAAAATAAAATTACAAGATTACAATAATTAACTTAAAAGGGAACTAAATGAAATTATGCTAATTTTTATGCGACAATTATATTACTAGATGGTAATTAGTAAAATAGTAATTTTTATTAAAACTATATGTTTAGAATTTTATTTTAAGTAATTATTATATAAACTTATTTAAAGTAACTAAAATGCATTTTTTATAAAACTTATATAAATTAAAAGGAAATTAATTAATTTACTAATTATAAACTAGTTACAATTTATAAACTTATACTAATTAATGCTAATTTTAGGATTAAAACATATATTTAAGTATTTTATATTAATTAAAACTAATTATATAATAAAAATAACTAATAACCTAAATTATATATAATTAATTAATCAAAACCCTAATTTTTACCCTAGCTGGTACTGTAGCCGCGTCAAGGCCTACACGATTCGTGTGAGGCTACACGATTCGTGTATGGCTTAAATTATGTGACAATTAACTGTTTACGAAAAATAGATGTTTTTATGTAATTTTTATATTTTAAAATGGTAATTCGTGAATAATAACAATAATACTTTTTATAAGAAGTAAAAATAAGATAAATGGGAGTGTTTACTTAATTGTGTCACCCCTAGATCCATGGATTGTTTTAAGTTTTACGCCCTATTAAAATGTTCTAGTATCAAACTTTACATTTTTCTCTCGAATAAATATAAAGTTACAACTTAACTAAATAAAATCTAATTTTCATCGGATTCTTCTTAGAAAGCTACTATTCCCTAAGTATTTAAATTGAGACCTAGCCTAGTTTTGACCTTCGCCCATACCCAAATTATAACGGTCTCCCTTTTTATAATTTCACCTTCACATAATTTATTGATATCACCCAAACCACCGAAGTTTATTTCTAAATTGGTGTCAATAACTTATCCATAAATTCGTCTAGATCATTTTTAATGTTGAAGCTTAATTTGTGTAAATAAAAACAACTTTCGTTATTTAAATTTACTAAATTAAGTGGCAAGGGTTAAATACCTAATTACATAAAAATGGTTCTTTTAACTAGGCTCAATATTAAAAATACTAAAGTTACATTTTAACTTTACTAATGGTAACAATCCATTTCACTAGGGGCTCTACATTTAAGCAAACACTAGAGAAATTTAGCTATCCATTACACTAGGGGAGACATAAAAATATATATATATGCAAACATAATAACAACGCTAATTTTAACAGAGTAAACTTACTAATATATCTTCACTTGCATTAACTTCAAATGGTAGAAAAAATTACAATAATAACACCCCTTTCACGCGTACAATAACACCCTTTTTCACGAACAATACCCCCTTAATAACTGAAACTATTTTTACAGCGTAATAAAATTAACAATAATATTAACTATAGTAATTGAAATATAAATTTGTGTTGTAATCTCTGTGTATCTGTATCTCTGAACGTATCCATATTTATAACCTTCAAGTAGTTGTTGAAATCTTCAATTGGACTCTTTGCTGTACACAATTCAGAAAAAGTATTGTTTTAAAATTAAAAAGCTAGCCACCCTTCTCGAAACTGGAACAGTATTTCGGCCTAACATTACACGAATCGTGTATGGTCACACGATTCGTGTAAGACCAGTTACATTACACGATTCGTGTAATGGTACACGATTCGTGTAAGAGTAAATTTCAGTTTTCTTGATTTTTGTTCTTCAGTCGTTCTATGTTGATCTCGTGTTGACGTGTACTGTCTTGGTATTATACATTTGAACTCTTTTCTTCATCAATCTTGTACTTTCATTCAGATAAACGTTTCTTGATATAAATCTGGTTAAAACTATCGTTTTATCGTCGAATCTTCAAATAGCAAGCTTTTATCCACTTTTGTCGTTTTTCTCGTGAAATGCGCATTGAATGTCTTTGTAGAAGATAAAAACCTATGAAATATGAGTGATATTGCGTCGAATAATATGTATGTTTAGAGCAATATCACCCGGGAAAGAGCATTGGGAGGCGGTAAAATGGATTCTCAGATATCTTAAAGGTACAACGAAGATATGTCTTTGTTACGGGGGAGCTGATCCAATCTTGGAAGGCTATACAGATGCGGATATGGCCGGAGATCCTGATAGTAGGAAATCTACTTCAGGATTCATTTACACTTTTGCAGGAGGAGCTGTTTCATGGCAGTCAAGACTACAGAAGTGTGTTGCATTATCCACAACTGAAGCAGAGTATATTGCTGCCGCAGAAGCTGGAAAAGAAATGTTGTGGTTAAAGCGTTATCTCCAAGAATTTGGAATCAAGCAAAAGGAGTACAGGGTACATTGTGACAGTCAGAGTGCTCTAGATTTGAGCAAGAACTCCATGTACCATTCCCGTACAAAACATATTGATATTCGCTATCATTGGATACACGAGGTAATTGATCGACAACTGTTGAGACTAGTGAAGATCCATACAAAGGAGAATCATGCGGATATGTTAACAAAGGTGGTGACTCGAGAGAAGTTGGAGTTATGCAGAGACATAACTGGAATGTTCGTGGATTCGGCTGGAGGGGAAGAATTGAAAGTTTCCAGCCTACAATGTAGAAGCTCACCTTCTAGATGTTCAAAGTAGACTTCTTTGAACACCATATAGAAGAAGCAAAGATGAACACGATGACGGCAGCCCACCATCTCCGTTCACACGACACCTTCTCCGTTCACACCATTCCACCGCCACCAAAGTTTTAGTATAAATAAAGGTTGAAACTTCAATTGTAAATCATCCCAAATCACTCAGAGAAGTGTAATCACAACCTAGAGAGTGTGTGAGTTTGAGAGTTTTTTTTTGTAAGAGTTTTGTAATACTCTGTAAATCTATTCTTGTGAGTAATAGAGTTATTTTTCTCTCAAATTTGTATCTCCCAACGTCCAGGCGATCCTCTCTTCTTAATAGTATTTGAGTTTTGCAAACAACTCCGTCTTTCATAACCAAACTCGCTTTATGTCTCTGGGAGCCAAAACAAAAACAAAAAACAAATAAAAAAATCTAACTACATTGCTGCGTGTTGGGTCCCAGACTCCTAGTAATAGCTGATAACTTAGGTGCGTTTAATAAAACTGAATGATTTAGCATTGACTGGTTCAGAGTCATGAATGGTTCAGAAGCTCTGAATCAATATGATTCTGAATGAAAACTCACTTTTTGACAGGAGTCTTGAATCAATACTCTGAATAAGTTAAAATTACCATATTGACCCTGAATAAATAATCAGTGTTAATTTTTATGAACAAGATTATTTTGGCATACTTCAGAATTCATAAACATTAGATAAAAGATAACAATATATATAACTAAATTAAAATAATTAAAAAACAATATCCACTAAAAAATACTCAAAACATAGTAATAATAATAATATCTAATATCTAAACATTCATATAACGGTTCATAAATAACATAATGGGCGTCTAATAGTCAAGATTCATTGGAAAAAAGTTCGTTAGCAATTTGATCACGGAGAATGTTCATAAATTCATTGTCTTGAGTACCCAATTCAACTCCTTCCATTACTTGTTCATCATTTTCTTCGGGTTGTTTAGTTGTGTCAGACTCGTCCTCTTTAAATTCCGGAAAAACCTCATCATAAATACTATATTTACTCATAAAATTATGTATCGCAAAACAAGCAATCACGACATCTCTTTGTATTGGAAAAGGATAAGGAGCCATATCCCTAAGGATTCAAAATCTTTTCTTCAAACACCATAGGCACGCTCAAGGATATTTTGTAGTTGTGCATGAGCTGTTGGAGATATGGAGAACTTTAAACAATTAGAGGGAAGATTCCAGGAAACTCACACGAAGCTTTCACGAAGTTGTTAGGAAACTAACATGTAACCTCCAAGAAGTTATGAGGAAATTCACATGTAGCTTCCACGAAGCTGTCAGGAAACTCACATGTAGCCTCCATGAAGCTGTCAGGAAACTCACATGAAGCTTCAAGGAATTGTTTTTAGCTTACTCCTTAAATCATTCTATAAATAGACCCTCTTGTAACTCATTGCAAACTTTAACACCCCGCCAAATTACCATCTGACGGTGCGTTAATCAAGGTCCCACAGTTAACAGTTACACCCTCTATATAAGACGTTTAAAGCAATCGCATTTAATTTTATTAAAAATTGACTTCAAAACATAAGGCAATAAACTCCAAAATAGAAACACTGTTGTGATCGTAACCACAAGCCAACAATATTTAAACAGTTACAAAAGTTTTAGATACGAAAGTAATTAATGTTCTTTAAATAATATGCTGACTCCACGGCCAGACCATGCAGCAAACACAGCGGAAGTCTACCTCTTAAGGACCTGAGAATAAAACACGCAAAAACAGGTCAACAAATAATGTTGGTGAATCTACATGTTTAAAGTAATGTAACAGTGTCTGAAAACAGTTATCAGAAAAATAGTTTAATTTCCTTGACCACGAGATTTTACAAGTACAACTCCAAGTTGCGAAACGTTTGCATAATCTATGAGCACCTGAATACTAGCAATGACCCGAGTATAGAATCCACTATACCCGCCTTTACCTCATAAAATGTTATACACTTGTTCGAGTGTCTTAATGTTCAAAGTAAATGCACCACAGTTTTTATAGCGGGTGAGGTTGTCAACCTAAAGGATCCGTCCATCTAAATTGTGCCTACACCGATGGTATTTAAAGTATTCAAGCTAGAGGCTTTTTGAACAAACTCAATATGCATATATTGTACTCGTGTCAATACAAAAGCATTTGATAATGTAAGTATAACAGCGTGTATTCTCATCCCTGACAATATGTAAAAAGCAGGACTGTAGACTCACCTTGAATAAAGCTCGGATTGAAAAGTGGACAAATAACTTGTATGGTTTAGTGCCGATAATGCAACCTAACTATACGTATTCAGGTTGGTCAACATATATGTCTTAAGCAAATGTGGTTTCATAGTGTAAGTTGTCTTATTGCTCGACTCGACGCTTTTCAAAGTAAAAGTCAACATATAGTCAACTAGATCATGCAAGTCAAACAAAGTCAACGAAAGTCAAACCAAAAGTCAAACTTGGTCAAAGTAGTCAACTAAGGTCAACATCAGTAGGTTCATGTCAAATGTTGGTCAACATGTAAAACCTAAGTCAAACAACACGTTTTAGGTCATACATGGTCAATTTCACAATTTCAGTTTATCGTTGTGCACAAAGTTCATGTACATGTAGCAAACTTAGCATATTATCTCATAGTACAAAATTCATGCAAACATGGCAAACTCCAGATCATAAGTATACTCAAAATAGATTCTAAAAAGTCTGGCCAGGGTCTCATACGATAATTAAACGTCAGGAATCAGAAGGGATATATTTATGGTTTGCCAAGTCAGTTTCTGACAGCGCACTGATTTCGTTTTGGCTATAACCGGAGCTAGGGACATGCAATTGATACAAGACCAGTGGCCATGGTTCAAGGACAAGTTAAGATAACACATATCAAAAATCGAGCAATTTTTGTTTAGCCAATTTGTACAGACTAACCGATCTTTACTGATCTATCAGTTTTGGACAGTAACTAGACATGTCAACTTATCAAACTTATAACTGATGGCAATTAACATTTTCAGATGTTAACATGCAAATTAAATATGTCAAGGAACATATGAAATAACATAATCCAGAATATCAAAGCCTCAATCAATTTATAGTGCACTCTAGGTAATTATTTCTAGCATTAAAACAGTTTCGGTACACTTTAACGTATGAATCTTCGTTTAAACATATCGGGAGCATTACAAAAGCTTTTGATGCAATTATTAAGTCTAACATGCATGATTTTTCACAAGAATTACAGTAGTACACTTTTCATTAGCTAATTCAATAAACACATATCTCAGAGAATTCGGATTTCAATTATAAACTAGTCAAAACTTCAATTTAGCATATCTTAAGCATACGGTAACGAAATCTAGTGAAATCAAAGCCTAAAGTTAATAGTTTTTCGAAAGCTAAACATCTAAACATGTTAAATGATCAAATCAAAAGTCAACTCTCATCAGATCCTTGAAATACAATTCATTTTTCATGTAAACAATATCAATTGATCAAATTAACGACTAACAACGAGTAATAACACAATCAATTGGGCACTAGACTTGACTACACTATGTAATTGAATAAAATTAGATTTAATTGAATTAGGATCAGTGTAATTATACCTCAAAACACAATTTGTGTATACTAGCGCGTAGAGAACGACGATCGGAGCAAGATTGATCAACGAGTAAGAGCAAACAAGCAAGTTTGATGGTTGATTTTTGTGTGTGTGTTTGAAGTGAAGAAGAAGAGAGGGAGGAGGAATGAGCTGCACTCTTGTGAATGTATGATAGAATGAGAGTGTAATAATTGTCTAGACAATTATCTAGTTAGTCATTTAGTGCTTAAAACTAAAAGTCAACAAACATGAGCTTAAAACTAATAGTCAACATGCATGGGCCTAAAACTAATATTCAACATGCATGGGCTACTCATGAGATCAATGATGATGATGTATGAGGTCATGGTCATGTGGTCTCGGGCTCGGATCTCGGCTCGTTTTGCGTAAAAGCTTGTACTCGTGGTACGTTTCAAGTGCCGTTTAGTCGTACCGAAGGCCCGGAACGCTAAACCGATCGTTAAAACGCAACCAAATGTTTAATTTATTAAAAACCCAATAAATTAAATATTTAAAAAAAAAGTTAATAATTAATAAATTAATTATTAAAATAAACCCGAGCGTTTCGTTGCTCGAAAAGCAGTTATCAAAACCGTATCGTTTTTATCGTATTTCTTTATCTGAAATGTTTATTCGCATTAATATCAACCCATATTAATTATTGTAACCCTCCAAGGATCAAGTATGTATTTATTACACATAAACGCATAAAATTCAAGTAATCGTCGTTAAATTAATTAACAGAAAGTTAACGGAAGTGACGGAAAAAGCAGGGTTGTTACATTACCCACCTGTTATTGAAAATTTCGTCCCGAAATTTTAGTGATAGTCCGCTGAAGTAGTTTCGTTGGGAAACAGTTGCGGGTATTTCAGTCTCATCTGATCTTCACGCTCCCACGTGAACTCTGGTCCTCTTCTTGCGTTCCACCGAACTTTAACGATAGGAATTCTGCTTTGCTTCAACTGTTTGACCTCACGGCCCAAGATTTCGACAGGCTCTTCAATGAAATGAAGTTTGTCGTCGATACGCAGTTCCTCTAATGGAATAATCAAATTCTCGTCAGCTAAACACTTCTTCAAGTTGGATACGTGAAAAACGTCGTGTATACCACTGAGTGCTTGTGGCAGTTCCAACCTGTAAGCTATCGGTCTGACTCTTTCGGTTATCTCGAATGGTCCAACATATCTAGGACTTAATTTACCTCGTTTTCCAAACCGTACGACTGTGATGACCCGGGAATTTCCGACCAAATTTAAACTTAATCTTTATATGATTTCGATACGATAAGCAAAGTATGTAATGTTGAGTCTAGAAAACATTGGAACGATGTCCATATATTCAATTTACCTTCGACTGCTCTCGATGATTCACGAACAATTAATTGTAAATAGATATGTGTGCATGTATATATATAAATAATAATTCGAAATATAATTTGAAGTATTATATGTTGTTAATAAAATAAAAATAGGGTATTATAATTATTATTATTTAAAATATATTTATATATATAAATAAAATATGTTGAAAATATAATTATTTAATAATTGTAATACTCGATGGACGTTTCGATTATTAGTTAGAGAAGTTAATTTGAACTTATGTGATTTTAGAATAAACGGTGATCCGAAAATGAGTTCTATAAATTTTAGGCTTACTAAAAATGTATTTAGGATCTAGTTATTAAATTTTAGTATTTTTTTATATTTTACCCAAAATTGAGAGGGACAGTTGATGTTTTTTTTTATTTAATAATTAATGATTAAATTTTATACCATAATGACTGAAATAAATAAAGATAATTACTGTGAAAATTTGGGATTTATTTGAGTACTTTTTATTCGCCACTGAGTGGACAACGGGGCACGATATAATATCCCTTGAATAGTGTCGGCACACTAATAGTAATTATGTCCGTGATTTCAATTATGAGTTAAAAGTTGCACACTTTATTTCTATGTTAATCATTCACTCAATATATGTATATACATATATTTAAGAGTGATAGAAGCATATGTACTTACACATTTAAGCACTCAACAAATCACACTCTCTTCCACCATGATCAACCTCTCCTCCGCCACCACCACCGATGGCTTACCACACCCATGGACCACCTTCACCCTCACCTTCGGCCGTCACCATACAACCACCTAATCCGCCATCTTAAACCCATCAACCATCGACAACCATCTCCTTTTCTTCATTTTCTCTTAATCAAGGCACGAACCACCACTTGCAACTGCGAGTCCATCACTCTAATCAACACCACTTCCACCATTAAAAAAAATGGCTACCAGACTCACTATTTCTATTGCAATACGAGCCAAACAACCACCACTTAATATCTTCGTTTCTATTTCATGTGTACGTTCGAAAGATAATCACCCTCGTCAACCTTCATCACCACTGTGATCCTCACTCACTCACTCTCTCTGTCTTCCTCTCTCTCTCTCTCTTAAACCAAAAAATCATCGAGCTGCTGTAATACTCCTGTTCTACTTCAAGCAATCGTGAATATGCTGTTGTTATCTCCTATTTTCTGTTACTGTTACGAAGAAAACGAAGTAAAGAAAGTAAAGATGAACTGTGATAACTGTGACAACCCGGAAATTTCCAACCAAATTTAAACTTTAATCTTTATATGTTTCCGACACGATAAGCAATATTTGTTAAGTTAAATTTCAAGAATTTTAAACTATGTTCATACATTCATTCAACCTCGACCAAGTTCCAACGATTCACGAACTATTAAACGAATATGATTATATATGTATATGTGTATATATATTATAACTTGAAACGTAAACAAAATATTAGATTAAATACTTTATATGATTGTATCTGTTTCAAAATATTTATCAATGGAATTAGAAGATAAGATCAAATGATTGAATTATCAGATATATTGAATTATGATTACAAGTCTCTGTTGAAAGGCCCACGTTGATTTGAGAAATATTTCTATTTCAACAATATTCGGAAAATGGTAAAGTGATTTATAAATAAGAACAAATTGTCAATCATTGAGAACTAGACAAAGGATAGTGGAAGATTGAATCTCATAAAGACTCGATTGATCTATTTAGTTTCAAACGTATAAAAACGTTTTTAGTTTAAAAAGAACTTTATTATTAAAACGTATATAACTTTTATAAATATCTAGAACCACTTTTGACAACTCATTACTTAACTAGTATGATAAAGATAACGATATTTATATTTTATTTTATTAAATATATATAACGATTTAAATTAATATTATATATATTTATACGCGTATTATACGTACATAGTTTTATACTTTTACTATACTTAAACTTTACCTTTACTTTATTTTTACTTTACTTTAACTTTAATAATTCACTTTAATAATTCATACTTTAATAATTTACTTTAATAATTCATACTTTAATAATTCACTTTAATAATTCATACTTTAATAATTCACTTTAATAATTCATACTTTAATAATTCACTTTAATAATTCATACTTTAATAATTCACTTTAATAATTTAAAAATCTATTATAAATAGAATTCAATAGGTTTCATTATTTCATAGAAACTTGAAAATATTTTTCTCTAAACTCTCTCAATCGATTTACATATATATATTTACTCCGTATTATTTCAAGATATTATTAGTATACATAAAATATTACGACGGAGTGTTGTCCAAGTGATTTCGAAATTGTTTTTCGAGTAGGATAGGATTAAGGAAATTATGGGTTATAGCTATGGAGGTGATTGAGTATGGTTCATGGGTATGCTCGTGAGGTCAATATAGTGTTTATCATTTCCGTTGCGTCTACGTACCTTTCCTACAATATTGAATCTCAATATTGATACGTGAGTACTCATAATTTAACTTTTACATACTAATAGTGTATCCCTGACTAGTGCTCGAGTATTTAGGATTATGCATGCTTGTACTTTTGATATTGCCCTTAGACAGGTTAGGTTGAATCTTGAATTAGTTACACTTGCGGTTGAGATAAAGTATAAGATATGCGTGTCCTTGGAAAGCTAGCAAAAAATTAAGAACTTTTCCTTTAGATATCGAATGGTTTCGATGAACGGATTAGAAGTTATAATCAATTGAATTTTCGATATTTTTATTAAAAATGATTATTATTATTATTTTCGTTTTTATCGTCGTTCTAGTTTTATCTTATTATTATCATTATTATTATCTTTATTAATAAAAGGGATTTATCATTAAAAATTGTTTTTTTTTATTATTATTATTTTTTTTTTTTTGAAAGGCAAGCTTGCATCAGTCCGGACCGAAGCCTAGTCATCATTTGCACACACACGCGCTTTCGGGCAGGAAACCCGAACCACACTCTGAGGATCCGACCCTTTAACCATCCCGAGGGGCAGGCGGGCCGGATCTTAGTCCCGGAGCTGGTCGGTAAAACCTTCCCTTTGGACCACCTTCAAGGAATATATTTCAATTCCTAAAGCGGGTGACGAGGCTCGAACCCGAGACCTCTAGCCCTGCGAGTACACAAGTGTAACCGCGGTACCACTGAAGCAATGCTTCATTGTTGTTTTTTTTATTATTACTATCGTTATTATCGTTAAAGTTATAATTAGTATTATTATTATTATCCAATTATTATTATTATTATTATTATTATTATTATTAGTATTATTATTATTATTATTATCATTATTAATATATATATATCATTATTTAAAAATGGTTATTGTTATTGTTATTATTATTATTACTATATTATCATTAAGATAATTATTAGTATTATCGTTAATAATGTTATAGTAACTATCATTATTAATATTAGTGTAATTAAAACAAATATTTGTAACACCTAACTATTTTGATTACTATTATTATCATTATTATGAACACGATATAAAAGATGATTAAAAGCTATTAAATGAAACGATTAGGAAATAATGAGTAAGAGTATCATGATGAAATTAAAATATTATAAGATATTGATTTAGATAAAATTATCTGTAACAACCCAACCCATTAACCAACCAATAACGCGAAATAAAAAAAATTTGCTGGAACAGCATATGGCGCGGCGCGCCATATGGCCGCGCGGCGCGCCAAACTGGCCTGTCCAAAAAGTCATGAAATGCGAAAATGTTTGACCACTTCCCGACGTATTTAGACAAAATGCTTTTCACAACCTATTCATATATGAAAAACTAACACGTTCCATTCATAAAATAAGTTTTATGAGGCCGGGCCCACATCGGCCGTTTTACGACTTTCATACGAAAATACAAGGTTTCAATCACACGACTATTAACACAAAATAAAGCCGAGTATGGTGATTGGGGATGCGCTACCCATTCCTAATCAATCCAAAAGCAAGCCTTCTAAAGCAACTACGCGAGTCCACTAGTCCCAAGCTTACCCGAGCCACCGCATCCATGCAAATCTATAAAAAGGTAAACAACGAGAGGGTAAGCTAACGCTTAGTGAATGATAACATACTACATGCATATATATGTATAAAATGGACACGCCACACAAATATCAAATACCGCATACCGAAGCATCCAAGCATAAAGGCAAGCTAGTCTAAGCATACCGTAACATCACTAAGTAACGAGCTAAAGATACATCAACAAAATATAAGTTCACCAACAACGATGTGAATAATGCCACTAAGCTAAACCAGGAGGGTTAGCTACATCACGACAATTCATTAATATAAACAACATTATACGTATACAATATATATATATATATATATATATATATATATATATATATATATATATATATATATATATATATATATATATATATATATATATATATATATATATATATAAATATCTCGAATAGCATAATTGCTTACGCTTACATCACAATAACCATGGTTAACCAAATCTTCGCAAGGGAATGACTTCGCGAAATAAGTCATCGATGTTCATAACATTCTTTAGTATACTTAACACCTCGTATCACTAAACCCTAGGGTGGCACCTTAACACCTCGGTACTTCACTCCGAGTGGCATCTTAACACCTCGATGCTTCACTCATTATTTTACAGAGTGGTGTCTTAACACCACGACACTACACCCCTAGGTGGCATCTTAACACCTCCATGCTTCACCCCGAGTGGCATCTTAACACCTCGATGCTTCACCCGTCAATTACTTAGAGTGGCATCTTAACAACTCGATGCTTCACTCCGAGTGGCGTCTTAACACCTCGACACTTCACTCGTCACGTGAAACGTGGTGTCTTAACACCTCGACACTACACATTTCACGCTACCACAAATAGATATATTATATACCTACACATATAATTATTCCACTCACTATATTAACCCTTCGTCATTGGGGTTATATAAGTCCACATCACACGCCCATGTGATAACGTACACACAAAGTGTGCACCTCGCCAAAGTGGTCAACCAAAATGCACAACCGTGCCAATTGGACCTATACACAAGTCCAACAATTCCACCTATACGAGAAGCGAGCTCTACAAGCGAGAACCCCTTCACCCGACCCGCACCCATCCTACACATACATATGCATATAGGATATTAACACTCACCTTGTCGCCTTGAAGAATGCTACCGAATAATCCGCAATCGCCGATGGAATGTACCTAATCCATTTATCACATAACAAGTAACACAATTAGGGTGAATATACAAATCAACCCAAATTGACAACTAGTGCAATTTCGACCCAAATGCACTTCCAAGCACAAACCGCCCCCAAACTAACCAATAATCACTAACACAAGTGAGAATGGTCCTAATATGCCAATCAAACCCAATCATAGGTGTTAAACACCTATCTTGCCCAAAATGACACTTAAACCCTAATTTGACCCATAAGAAGTAAATATCACGCCATTAGCAAGTTTTGACACCAAAACATATTTAACTCGGTTCTATGCTTCAATTTAATCCATTTTAAGTTTATAAACCTTATTAAATCGACAATTGGGTTATAATCATCACCAAACCCTAATCTTTGACTCTAGTCAAAGTTAGTCAACCAAACATACCCAAAAGAGTTTCAACACTACTAGAATCACTAATACTAGAGATTACACACTACATACAAGCCTTAAACATGGTTAAATCATTAACCAACCCTAAACCCACCAACATCAACAATAACTAGTTACAATTACCCATTTCACCTCCTAAATGGGTTTTATAACTAACTAGTTCAAAACCCTAAACTTGAATATCAAATTACAAAGATGAAGTTCGGAGTTTGAACTTACCAATACCGCCAAAATGATGCCGTTGACGAGTAGAACAACTTTAATACCCGAGGTTTGACCTGAAACATCATTCTTCTTCTCCAATTGGAGCTCTCTCTCTCTAAAACTCTCCTCTCACTCTAGGGTTTGAAGATGAGAGTGTTTGATGAGTGAAAATGAGCTCCAATGGAGTTCTAGATCAGTTTTGGTGACCCTAAACCGACCCTAAATGAAAAGACCAAAGTACCCCTCATTTAAGCCTTTTAAAAAGGTTGAAAATTGCATCAGACGGGTTTGGCGCGCCGCGCTGAAAGGTGGAGCGCCGCTCTAACCTACAGGTCAGTTTTCAAAAACTTGTTTTGGCCATAACTTTTTGACCGTAGCTCCGTTTTCGATGAATCAAATATCGTTGGAAAAGTAATAAGATTTCCTTTCCAATGGTAAGGCTTTGAAACATCAACACAAACTTTATTTGGGGTTGAAAAGATACGTACACACCTTGCCACTTCAGACAACGTCCAGTTTCCTTCGGCGTTCGAGCAAGCAACACGTACACTTCATACACGCATCGTACACCATAAATACATTATGTACAATAAATATTTGGGTCTTACAACTCTCCCCCACTTAAACTCGATCATGTCCTCGTGATCTTCTCCACTTAACCAATCCGGAACTACTCAACGGCCCTCAATCCTAAGTTCCAATCCGAACTTTCCTAGACAATTCTTCCCAATGAATCACCTTTAACAACTAAAATCGTCACCCGCGATTTATCAAAACCACCATCCGAGCACTAAAACCTGCCCTTTTCCCCATATCGGGAAAAACTCAACCAATCTCGTACCGAGATATCAATTCCTTAGCGTACCTTTACCGAGGACAACGCTAAAAGTGACCAAGTCTCAACCTCAAGTCAACGATCCGAACGTTGAAGATCGAACCACATGAATCCTTACGGATTACACTTACCACTAAACATCCTTTGTAGTGCGCAATACAACCAATACGCCACTATCCTAACATCATAAGCAACGGCTAAAACCAAAAGCGCCCAAAATGACTATGGCTACGTTAAACCTAAGGTGTACAAAATCGACTATTGTCACACCCGTAACAACATGTGAGCGAAACACGGCTATCGCCTCACTAATCCCATGACGTGGTCCTCACGACCCCACTCTCGGTGTATAAAATCACCAATAGATCACACATCCAACAATCATGAAGACTGGCCGAAAACTACACACATCAAAGATAGTCAACATCCGTGACTCTTCTTGCACACATACTTAGTCAACGTAAACACCTCTCGAACGGCATACCATTTCTACGCTAACCATTATGGAGAACAATACAAGTAACCCTCTAATCACCTCATGGTTACACCCGACTTGGTTAAGCCTCCACACCAAAACAATTAACCCGAACTCGTTAGTCAAACACACTTGGTCAACCCGCCTCGATCAACACCTATCACCTAATTGATTAACCCGACTTGGTTAAGTCAAACTTACTTGGTCAACCCGACTCGGTCAACACCTAACATCTAATTGATTAACCCGACCCGGTTAGTCAAACTCACTTGGTTAACCCGCCTCGGTCAACACCTAACATCTAATTAATTAACCCGACTTGGTTAGTCAAACTGCAATGGACAAACTCGACCTAGCTAGTCACTACATCACACTAGAATACCTTCGTGCGAGAGTATAAACTCCCCCACCTAGAACTCCGTTCCGTAAACACATCATCGAAATAATAGCATCCCATGGAATGACCACTCATCAACATACACAACCAATATCCTCATTGGTCATAGTCCTCGAATTCTCACAAATTCGTCTCCAATAATAGCTCCCTACGATAAACACATGCTCACTCTCACGGAAAGAGTGACCACTAATCCGACAACTAATGCGCCAATCGCATTATCATAACTCCTAAAAGAAAGACGAGGTTCACCCGTCTTGCATCTCTTAATACGCACGTCAACAAACCTTGCTCCAACCTTGAGCATACGAAGGATTTCGGATTATCCTTTGCTACTTCAACCGAAGCACTTACCGAACCGTACAGGTATTACTCTAGCAATCATCGAGTTGCTATCGCTTGTAACTTTCACACCGCCACTCAAACACCTAAGGGTTTTCTTGCCGGTACCCTATGCTAAATGTAACCGTAACACCATCGGAGTCGAATACCACGCTAGTAGGTATGAAAGAGGCACCTAACGTTGCGTCCCGTAGACTCCATTACCAACATTCATCTAGATCAAACACTTGATCTCAGGGGTTTCATCCACCCGACGAACCTCATGGATCATCAACTTCAACACGAAAGCGAACACGCTCTAACATCCGAATACTACTACAATCGCCTAACATACGTGTAACTCTAGCATTAAACTCAGCGTCGTTCATCTCGATCCCATTTCCCGTCGCCATTCTAAGGAATACAAAGCGATTAGATCACGAACGTATAAACCACACGCACAACACCGCCCCATCTTGCTAAACACTCATCGTACCTCACTTGTTAGACACGATTTGCACCCGTAATAAGGTTTGCAAGTCCTTATTACGCATACACGCCGTATCAACTTGTTAGTACAACGACCGCCTCGCTCGATGATATAAGCAAACACAAACAAAATTCTACGCGATAAAAACACATGCGAGAATTATTATCACAACACAATAATATATTAATAATATCCGCATATTAATATAAACGTTAGTCCACCTATAAACAAGGCACTAACTATAACCCATTCCGACCCGTAATCCTACAAGTCCCGCAACAAATTTAGCACACACAAAAGTCTAAGTCTAGGCACCTATCTCAAGTCACCTAAATCCCTTAGACCATGCTCTGATACCACTTGTAACAACCCAACCCGTTAACCAACCAATAACGCGAAATTTTTTTTTTTTGCTGGAACAGCATATGGCGCGGCGCGCCAAACTGGCCTGTCCAAAAAGTCATGAAATGCGAAAATGTTTGACCACTTCCTGACGTATTTAGACAAAATGCTTTTCACAACCTATTCATATATGAAAAACTAACACGTTCCATTCATAAAATAAGTTTTATGAGGCCGGGCCCACATCGGCCGTTTTACGACTTTCATACGAAAATACAAGGTTTCAATCACACGACTATTAACACAAAATAAAGCCGAGCATGGCGATTGGGGATGCGCTACCCATTCCTAATCAATCCAAAAGCAAGCCTTCTAAAGCAACTACGCGAGTCCACTAGTCCCAAGCTTACCCGAGCCACCGCATCCATGCAAATCTATAAAAAGGTAAACAACGAGAGGGTAAGCTAACGCTTAGTGAATGATAACATACTACATGCATATATATGTATAAAATGGACACGCCACACAAATATCAAATACCGCATACCGAAGCATCCAAGCATAAAGGCAAGCTAGTCTAAGCATACCGTAACATCACTAAGTAACGAGCTAAAGATACATCAACAAAATATAAGTTCACCAACAACGATGTGAATAATGCCACTAAGCTAAACCCGGAGGGTTAGCTACATCACGACAATTCATTAATATAAACAACATTATACGTATACAATATATATATATATATATATATATATATATATATATATATATATATATATATATATATATATATATATATATATATATATATATATAATATCTCGAATAGCATAATTGCTTACGCTTACATCACAATAACCATGGTTAACCAAATCTTCGCAAGGGAATGACTTCGCGAAATAAGTCATCGATGTTCATAACATTCTTTAGTATACTTAACACCTCGTATCACTAAACCCTAGGGTGGCACCTTAACACCTCGGTACTTCACTCCGAGTGGCATCTTAACACCTCGATGCTTCACTCATTATTTTACAGAGTGGTGTCTTAACACCTCGACACTACACCCCTAGGTGGCATCTTAACACCTCGATGCTTCACCCCGAGTGGCATCTTAACACCTCGATGCTTCACCCGTCAATTACTTAGAGTGGCATCTTAACACCTCGATGCTTCACTCCGAGTGGCGTCTTAACACCTCGACACTTCACTCGTCACGTGAAACGTGGTGTCTTAACACCTCGACACTACACATTTCACGCTACCACAAATAGATATATTATATACCTACACATATAATTATTCCACTCACTATATTAACCCTTCGTCATTGGGGTTATATAAGTCCACATCACACGCCCATGTGATAACGTACACACAAAGTGTGCACCTCGCCAAAGTGGTCAACCAAAATGCACAACCGTGCCAATTGGACCTATACACAAGTCCAACAATTCCACCTATACGAGAAGCGAGCTCTACAAGCGAGAACCCCTTCACCCGACCCGCACCCATCCTACACATACATATGCATATAGGATATTAACACTCACCTTGTCGCCTTGAAGAATGCTACCGAATAATCCGCAATCGCCGATGGAATGTACCTAATCCATTTATCACATAACAAGTAACACAATTAGGGTGAATATACAAATCAACCCAAATTGACAATTAGTGCAATTTCGACCCAAATGCACTTCCAAGTACAAACCGCGCCCAAACTAACCAATAATCACTAACACAAGTGAGAATGGTCATAATATGCCAATCAAACCCAATCATAGGTGTTAAACACCTATCTTGCCCAAAATGACACTTAAACCCTAATTTGACCCATAAGAAGTCAATATCACGCCATTAGCAAGTTTTGACACCAAAACATATTTAACTCGGTTCTATGCTTCAACTTAATCCATTTTAAGTTTATTAACCTTATTAAATCGACAATTGGTTTATAATCATCACCAAACCCTAATCTTTGACTCTAGTCAAAGTTAGTCAACTAAACATACCCAAAAGAGTTTCAACACTACTAGAATCACTAATACTAGAGATTACACACTACATACAAGCCTTAAACATGGTTAAATCATTAACCAACCCTAACCCCACCAACATCAACAATAACTAGTTACAATTACCCATTTCACCTCCTAAATGGGTTTTATAACTAACTAGTTCAAAACCCTAAACTTGAATATCAAATTACAAAGATGAAGTTCGGAGTTTGAACTTACCAATACCGCCAAAATGATGCCGTTGACGAGTAGAACAACTTTAATACCCGAGGTTTGACCCGAAACACCCTTCTTCTTCTCCAACTGAAGCTCTCTCTCTCTAAAACTCTCCTCTCACTCTAGGGTTTGAAGATGAGAGTATTTGATGAGTGAAAATGAGCTCCAATGGAGTTCTAGATCAGTTTTGGTGACCCTAAACCGACCCTAAATGAAAAGACCAAAGTACCCCTCATTTAAGCCTTTTAAAAAGGCTGAAAATTGCATCAGACGGGTTCGGCGCGCCGCGCCGAAAGGTGGAGCGCCGCTCCAACCTACAGGTCAGTTTTCAGAAACTTGTTTTGGCCATAACTTTTTGACCGTAGCTCCGTTTTCGATGAATCAAATATCATTGGAAACGTAATAAGATTTCCTTTCTAATGGTAAGGCTTTGAAACATCGACACAAACTTTATTTGGGGTTGAAAAGATACGTACACACCTTGCCACTTCAGACAACGTCCAGTTTCCTTCGACGTTCGAGCAAGCAACACGTACACTTCATACACGCATCGTACACCATAAATACATTATGTACAATAAATATTTGGGTCTTACATTATCGTTCTTATTATTTTTATCATTACTATTATTATTAAAAGTATCGTTAGTATTAAAACTATCATTTTAACAAAAATTATCATGTTAATAGAAATGTCATTGTTACTATAAAATATCATTATTATTATTATTATTTTAAATAGAATTATTATTTTTAAGATAATATTAAAAATTATCGTAAATATTAAAGTTATCATAATTAGAATTATCGTTTTATCATAATGTCATCCTTGTAATTATAAATATTGATATTTTTATAATAATAATTATTATTACAAAATAATACAACTTTTACTTACTATCATTATAGATATTATTTTATCAAATAAATATGTGATACAAACATATTTTACTACGTCTAATAACTTACTTTAATAATACCTATCATATTATCTTTATGATATTAAATGAACCCTATAAATTTTATTACTTAATATATATAAAAGTATATTTTATTATATAAATTTAATATAAAATTTTATTTATTAATAAATAAATTATATTATTTACTCTAATAAATTTTTTAAAAATATTTAAAAATATAAAACGACGATATTTAAACTATATATTAATCATGTATAGATTTTTGGAAATTATTTTGAGTCAAATTTACTTTTGTTGACTTTTGCATATTAGTCTCGAGCATTAGGATTGTGGTACACTATGACTTGACCTAATTTGTTAGACAAATATTGACCAACACATAAATATATATAATTAATTTAGGTTCGTGAATCCGAGGCCAACCTTGCACTTGTTCAATGACGTTATATGTATTTTTACTACGAAATACAGTATGGTGAGTTTCATTTACCTTTTTACCCTTTATATTTTTGGGACTGAGAATACATGCGCTTTTATAAATGTTTGACCAAATAGACACAAGTAATTGAAACTACATTCTATGGTTGAATTATCGAAATCGAATATGCCCCTTTTTATTAAAGTCTGGTAATCTAAGAATTAGAGAACAGACACCCTAATTGACGCGAATCCTAAAGATAGATCTATTGGGCCTAACAAACCCCATCCAAAGTACCGGATACTTTAGCACTTCGAAATTTATATCATGTCCGAAGGAGGATCCCGGAATAATAGGGGATATTCTTATATGTATCTAGTTAATGTCGGTTACCAGGTGTTCACCATATGAATGATTATTTTTGTCTATATGCATGGGACGTATATTTATGAGAACTGGAAATGAAATTCTTGTGGTCTATTAAAATGATGGAAATAAATGATTGTGATAAACTAATGAACTCACCAACCTTTTGGTTGACACTTTAAAGCATGTTTATTCTCAGGTGTTAAAGAAATCTTCCGCTGTGTATTTGCTCATTTTAAAGATATTACTTGGAGTCTTTCATAGCATATTTCGAAGAACGTTGCATTCGAGTCATTGAGTTCATGAAAGATTATTATTAAATCAATTTATAGTTGGATAGTGGATATTATGAAATGGTATGCATGCCTGTCAATTTTCAATGTAAAGAAAGTTTGTCTTTTAAAAACGAATGCAATGTTTGTAAAATGTATCATATAGAGGTCAAATACCTCGCAATGTAATCAACTATTGTGAATCGTTTATAATGTATATGAACGGGTCCTTTCAGTTGGTATCAGAGCGGTGGTCTTAGCGAACCAGGTCTGCATTAGTGTGTCTAACTGATAAGTCGATAGGATGCATTAGTGAGTCTGGACTTCGACCGTGTCTGCATGTCAAAAGTTTTGCTTATCATTTTGTGTCAAAAATTAACTACTTATCATTCTCAGGAAATTATCTGCTTATCATTTTTAGTCTAAGACACGTCTTGCCGCATTGATTGCATGAATAGTGTATAGACAAAAATTCATATCTTAGCATATCTGCTAATTCATATCTTATCGTATCTGTTACTTTAAACTTTGCCTGACATATCCCGCAAAGTCCTCCGTAATCTACGAAATCTTTTGACCTATATATATATATATATATATATATATATATTCTATGTAATTAGAATATCATCCGTTAGCCAAAATCATTTCATATCGGGAAAAAAAATCCTTTATCCAATCGTACGAAATGGAATTCGTCATCAGTTCAAGTCACTCAGATTCCGAAATGGAATCCCATTCAAGTTCTGAAAGCAGTGTGACCGGAATAGATCAACCAATCAGTCATCACCTATTCTGGATGAATTGGGGATGGGTTCGTAGCCTCCTCAATCATTGGAGACAAGAAGAAGGTGATCCCTTCCATCCACCACATTGCCCTCTTGACGAAGAACCTGAAGCACTTACTGGCGAACCTGTCCGAAACACCATTTTCTCACTCATTTCCAGAGTATCTCGTCACGATTATATATTACATCAAATTTTAGATTTTATTTATCCGCTCGTCCGAACCGACAATCACCCCGGTGTAATAGAAGAAGTCAATGAGCTTCGCGCTCGGGTAGTGGCTTTGGAGAATATGGTGCAGAGATTACAAACGCCAGTAGCAGCATCAGCAGCATAACCAGTACCACCATCATCAACGCCAACAGTACCATTACCACCTCCAACCAAAACCGCGTCGTAAACCTCAACTTCACAATCTGTCCCACTAGCATCAACGTCATACGCACCATAGATACCAAGGAGTACCAACAACAATAACTGACGAAGTATTAATTCATAACTTCATTGGAGAAACATTCCGCGGCGATTATGTAATTTCTAAAGTCTTAGAGATTATCTAATCTAGTCCTAACCATAAATCAGTTAAGCGAACCAAAATGATAGAAGGAAGAGTAGAAACCCTGACAAAAATGGTGTGTGATTAACAAGCTAAACTTGCTTTACCAACAACATCAACAGTACCATCAGCGTTACCAGCATCGTCAGTACAGTCAACATCCGAATCAACAACACCGATAACATCACAAACTCTGTCAGTTCAAGAATCACTGTAGACATCATTACGAATCAATAACGTGTATATTGTATCAACGAGTTATGAAGAATTAACTCATTCCCTCTGAAGAAATTATATGTATTATATATATATATATATATATATATATATATATATATATATATATATATATATATATATATATATATATTTTGAAATAAATCTTTCCGTGCTAAGCTATTGTGTGTGAATCTTAACTACTCGGTTAATTCATATTACAAATATGCAACAATGTACGTCCTTCGGCCGCAACTTAACCAGCGTTAACTACAATCTCTGTCGCAATTCAACAAATTCTAATTCATAATAAATCAAGTATATATTTGATTTTACACTTTCATCATCGATGTACCCGAAACTTTTCAGATAACATCATTCGTACTTTGCGAAATTCACAAGAATTCCACGAACCGAACATCATACATCAACAAATAACGAAGTATTGATTCATAATTTCAATGTCATTAAAGAAATACTGCGTAAAAGTTATGTACTTTTTAAAGCCTTTAGGGATTATTCAATTCTATTTTCAACCGTAAATCAAATGAGTTTAATTTAACATTAACTCATTAAATCTATGTTACATCTGAAGAAAATATACATATATATATTTTCATAAAGACTGTAATAAAATTCTTTTGTACAAAATATTAATTGTGAAATTTTTTTTAACGGGTAGGTAATACCCGAGAGATATATAAATTCACAATTAATATGTTACATTCTTCGAATCTGATTCAGCAAATCATCCATTATACTCCCTACTTTCACAACAATATACATTCTTTTATAGAAATCAAAACAACCATACTCATTCAAAATTTAATTACATATTCTGATTTTGAAATCTCAAAATTCAACTTGAGATATGATCAAAATCATCACTCTTAGATCCTTACATCTTTCACAAGCTATATTTTGACTTCAAAACTGTGTTAGAACATCAAATGTATGTTAACGATTACAATCTGTGTTCAAACCCTTCGAAAATTTCTGAAGACACTTCGAATGATGAGCAATCGAGATGATGATCCAACCACATGTTACCCACAGTTATATACCCGAAAAACTCTTGAAACTAAAGTAAAAGTTTAAACAACGTATCCGCGTCAGATTCTTTGGCATTTATTAGCAAAAATAACTTTGCGACTCCTATTCAAAGTAGCCAGTTTTGTCACAGCTCCAGCAAGTCAACTTCGACTTTTCAGTCAGATTAACCTTATTATAACCTTGAGATATACACCATCGTTACCAGGAAACCTTTTACATTCCACCACATTATTAGCAGATGTACCAACAACTTCATTACCCTTTGACTTTAGCCTCTCCAAAAAGTCATTATAATTATTCATTGAAACCCCATCATTTACTCATTCGCATCTTGTAATGAGAATTGCCATACGAATCATTGGGAATTAGCAATCAGTATTTTGAAATCTCGCAGCATGTCTACGCCAACAGTTATATGTGTATATATAACGTTTATCTTCTGGACTTAATTTGAATGTGAAGTTTCTGAAAAACACTCCGAACTACGAATTGGTTCTCCGAAAATGGAAAAATTGCTGATGAAGCAGCAAAAACTATAAACGACTTTAAACGGTAAAAGCTGGATGATAATGATGAAGTGTGCTGGCAAAGCGCAGAAAAAGAGAAGTTTTGGAACTGAAAAACAGATTGAGCAAAGTAGGAAGGAAGCTGTGGACAAATTACAAAGACTGAACCTGACTTCAAAGGATCCAAATGATTCAGTACCTGCTGAAGTCATTAACGAATACCTTGCTCCTGACTCTAAACCCCTGCGGACAATATTCTTCATCATCCTCTGATATTAGAAATTCTAAAATATCATCATATCTTTCATTATAAATATCCTCCATATTTCTGAAGTTATTTTCTTAATTTTTCTTATTTGAAATCATTTACCTCTTCGCGCTATCGGTATTACATCATAAAAGAAACTATTTTAATTTCTAAATTCTGAAACATTCAAGTTTAAAATAGGAATATTTTGAAGTAGTGTTGGGAACTGAAGCATGAATTAGTATAATATAATGACACTTGATCAATGTGATTATATTACAGTAAGTCATGATGAGTTTCTAAATGGAACGTGGTGATTAACAGATCATAACATCATCATGTGTGTGACGACCCCGTCAAAACACTTAACGGATCCGTCAGTTGGTCCCATAGCTTGATCGGACTTAAATGAATTAAATAAACAAAGTTGCATTCTTTTATTTCAAAATGTTGCCCAAAAAGGAAACAAACCCAATTAAGTAGTTTAAAATCAACCAACCATAGTAATGAACCAAAAGTTGACACAAAACATTGCCAACAAACCCACAATTTAAATTATCCAAAATAGAATGCAAACTTAAGTTTCATAAATAGTTTCATAAAATCTGCCCAAATGCATGCAGACTCTTCTAACGACAGCGGAAGCATCAAATAACTCAAGTACATGTGAAAACATGCAAGTAAACTGTCAACACAAAGGTTGAGTGAATTATAGGTTTAAATAAATAAGTAAACTTTAGACCACAAGATTTAAAAATGTTAGAAAACATTAAACATTATTCCATTATCAATGAGCCACCTGGTAACCACTTAACCCTTTATTTACCCTTGCCAAACACAATAAAAATATACACTTGGACAGTGTATCTACAACAAATTACGAAGTACTAAACATTCCGATTATAAATTGCTAGCGCGACTAGCTCGAAATGGGGTTGTCAAACCCGATAGATCTATCCGTAGGATTCGCGTTCACCGGTAGAAACCAATGATTACAGTTACCAGACTAGGGAATATTTTTGTCCAACTCACAATGAATAATTAAATTTAACTGTTACTTGTGTCTAACCGTAAATAAAAATCTGCATGTAATCACATCCCAAAAAGTATACTTTGAAAAGTATGTAAAAACGGGACTATAACTCACCTTAAATAGCAACTGAAGAAATCTCACAAACAAGCGAATATCAAGTAAAGTAAAGTGATCAAGAAAGATCACAACGCCGACCTATAAATAAAGCAGGTCGAAATAAATAACTAACTTAGGTCAAGTCTTAGTATGATAGCTATTGTACATGTTGCAAGTAGACATAGAACATTACTCAGCAAGCATCGGTTTGATTGGAACAACATAAGGACACACACTTTCTATTTTTAGAAAGTTTCTATTTTTAGCAGGTTTCCATTTTTGGAAAGTTTTCTATTTTAGGAAAGTTTCTATTTTAGGAAAGTTTCTATTTTTGGAAAGTTTCTATTTTAGGAAAGTTTCTATATTTAGAAATTTCTATTTTTAGAAAGTTTTGAAGTTAGGAAAGTTTCCTTATTTAGAAAGTCAACAGAAGTCAACTGAAAGTCAAAGTCAACCGAAAGTCAACTCAAAAGTCAACATTGGTCAAACATAGTCAACATTAAATTCAAAAGTGTAAATTATAATAATAACATAGGTTATAATGTTTATTAAAGTCAAAAGTGTATAATAATGTCTTAACATAAGTTTAATTAAATAAAATGAATTATTAAAGTTAATATAAGTTGAAATGTTATAATTAGTATAACATAAGTATTTAATTAATTAATTAAATATTAATCATATTATAAATATTATTAATAATAATAATCTTTAAATCATATCATAAGTATTATAAATTAATAATGAATTATTAATTATATCATAAGTTTCTAATTAAAATTATTAAATCATAAGTATTTAATAATTAAATCATAATTAAATAATAATTAAGTCTTATAATAATTAAATAATAATTTATTCTTTATTATAAGTCTTATAATAATTTCTCAAAAATAAAGTTAATACTTATCATAAGTATTTTCCTTTAATAATAAAAGTATTATTAATCATAAGTTTAATTAAAATGTTAATTAAATTATAATTAATAATTAAATGATATAATAAATATTTATATCATAAGTCTTAAATAATAATAATTACTTCTTTTATCTAAAGTAATTTATTAATAATGAAATCCATAATTTTTATCATAAGTTAAATCATTAACCATAAGTTTTTAAGTTTAAAAGTTCATCGGGTCGTATCTTGAGCCCCGGGTGTCGGTTTCGGGCAAGCCACATATGCAACTTCACCTACTCAAACCACCCGACACAATTATGAACTCAAGAACACTCCAAGAACAGTCCCTAAGTCGTGGACATCAGCCATGACAATACTTGGGAAAATCAATTTACTCAAAACAGTAATTCGGGCACAACGGGTGAACCGTGGCTCGGATTTAGGTGACCCGAACATGAAAATTCGTCCCACCATCAGTCCTAACCAAATGACACACCCTAAAGACACCAAGGATGGTCACAAAGTCGGACCCAACCTTGTTCATGCCAAGAACACCTTTCAATCTTTAACAAAAAATCAAATTAAGCATATCTAGGGCTCCGGGAATCGAAACGACATGAATCCGGAGTCTAAAATTAATGTCTTGATGAGAGGAACTCATTTATGTACTTTATTTTAACATTCATATCAGTTACAAAGTCAGAAAATACGAATTATGCTGCTGTCCAAAATTTACAAACCGAAATCATAAGCAAACGAGTAATTCTACGCCTCCAAACAACATTACAACAACTAATATACATCATACTAATAATATAACATACAAAATCAGTAATATATATGAAAAATCAAAAAGCTAGGGTTAGGGTTTATACCCAAATCGAGAATCAAAGTATATGATCGCGTAGAGAACGAAGAGAGGAACACGATTGTATAAACAATTTGATGATCCAAGTAATATTTTGATTGATGGTGATGATGTTTATGGTGGTGGTGGTCATCGCCCAAAAGAGAGAAAGGGAGGAAGAAAGAAAAAAATTAGGGTTTAGGTTTAGATAAGATTTTGAAAAAAAATAAAATAAATCAAAATATGGGAAAACAAGGGAGTGTATCCCCCCTCCCTTGTGGCTTCGGCCGAAAATGGGTAGGGTGGGCCCCATGGTGGGCCAAATTTTCTAAGTGCTTAAAGTATGATGGCCCGAAAGCCCGAACGAATCCCAAAACGCGAAAACACGCTTACGCGATTAAAAATCCGGAAAGATAACAAACGCGCGACGAAAAATAAATATAAATACACCTAATAATAATATGATCATAAAATATCATATTTAAAATATTTAGGATTTAAAAATCCCGAAAGCTCGACCGTTGGTTTAAAAACCGAAAAGATTCGCCGGATGGAAATCCGCGAGACGTAGGAACGTACAAAATAAAATATGAATACATATATTCATATAACACATAATAATTATTATATATATATTATTACAAAAATAATAATATAGGTCATAGAAATGACGTGGCACACTAACAGTTAACGGTCATTAAATAATTAACGGAAAAAGATAACGGAAAAAGTAGGGTCGTGACAGTACCTCCCCGTTACGGAAATTTCGTCCCGAAATTTAAGCAGGCGCAGGGGTTGACTCGGCATCTGAGAACAAATGCGGGTACTTCTGCTTCATTTGGTCTTCACGCTCCCAAGTGAACTCGGGACCGCGTCTAGCGTTCCATCGGACCCGAACAATAGGAATTCTGCTCTGTTTAAGAGTCTTAACCTCTCGGTCCATGATCTCAACTGGCTCCTCAATAAAATGCAATTGCTTGTCAACTTGAAGTTCCTCCAAAGGAATAGTCTGATCAAATTCAGCCAAACACTTCTTTAAGTTCGAAATATGGAAAACATCGTGAACAGCACTGAGTTCTTGTGGCAACTTCAAACGATAAGCCACCGGTCCAACTCTTTCAATGATCTCAAACGGTCCCACGAAATGAGGACTTAACTTCCCTCTTTTACCAAAACGAATAACACCCTTCCAAGGCGAAACTTTTAACATAACACGATCACCAACTTGAAATTCAACATCTTTCCTTCCTTTGTCGGCATAACTCTTTTGCCGACTTCTAGCAGTTCTCAACCTTTCTTTAATTTGCACAATCTTCTCAGTAGTCTCGTGAATAATCTCTGGACCTGTAAGTTGAGCATCCCCAACCTCATTCCAACAAATAGGAGACCTACATTTCCTACCGTACAAAGCTTCAAACGGTGTGGCTTTAATACTTGCGTGATAACTGTTGTTATAAGAAAACTCAGCTAACGGCAAATACTTATCCCACCCATTCCCAAAATCAATCACACAAGCTCGCAACATATCTTCTAATGTCTGAATGGTCCTCTCACTTTAACCATCCGTTTGAGGATGATAAGTGGTGCTCATATCCAATCTAGTGCCCAAGGCTTCTTGCAACGATTGCCAAAATCTCGATACAAATCGACTATCTCTGTCGGAAATAATAGAAACGAGAACACCATGCCTCGAAACAATCTCTTTCAAATACAAACGGGTGAGTTTCTCCATGGAATCGGTTTCCCTAATCGGCAAAAAGTGAGCCGACTTAGTGAGTCGATCTACAATCACCCAAATCGCATCATAACCACCCGAAACTCTTGGTAACTTAGTGATAAAATCCATAGTGATACCTTCCCACTTCCACTCGGGAATTTCTGGTTGTACCAACAATCCGGACAGTTTTTGATGTTCAGCTTTGACCTTAGAACAGGTCAAACACTTAGACACATACATAGCTATGTCACCCTTCAAATTATGCCACCAATACAGCTCCTTAAGATCCTGATACATCTTCCCTGAACCAGGATGAATAGAGTATCTAGACTTATGAGCCTCATCTAAAATCAACTGTCAAAGACCTCCAAACTTCGGAACCCAAAGACGTCCCGCAAAGTATCTAGTTCCATCAGCTCGAACTTCAAACTTCTTAGCTACTTTGGCTACATTCTCTTTCATGAAATTCTCCTCCTTTAAGGCTTCTTGTTGTGCCTCAAGAATCTGCCTAACGAGGTTTGATCTAACTTTCATATTCAAAGCTCTAACCCTTCGTGGTTCAGCCCTTTCTTTACGACTCAAAGCATCAGCCACAACATTGGCTTTACCCGGATGATACAAAAGGTCAAAATCATAATCATTCAACGTCTCAATCCATCTTCGTTGTCTCATGTTCAAATGTTTTTGATCGAGAATATGTTGAAGACTCTTATGATCGGTGTACACAGTACTCTTAACGCCTAAAAGATAGTGTCTCCAAATCTTCAGTGCAAAAATAACAGCTCCCAACTCTAAATCATGAGTTGTATAGTTCTGTTCGTGAACCTTCAACTGACGTGACGCATACGCAATAACCTTCTTTCGTTGCATCAAAACGTAACCATAGCCTTGTCGTGATGCATCGCAATAAACAACAAAATCATCATTACCCTCCGGTAGAGACAATATCGGAGCGGTAGTCAGTTTCTTCTTCAAAATCTGAAAAGCATTCTCCTGTTCATCCTTCCACTCATACTTTTTCTCCTTATGCGTTAAAGCAGTCAGAGGTTTCGCTATACGAGAGAAATCCTGGATTAACCTTCGATAGTAACCTGCCAATCCTAAGAACTGACGAATTTGAGTAGGAGTTTTCGGAGTTTCCCACTTTTCAATCGCCTCAATTTTAGCAGGATCAACTTGTATTCCTTGTTTGCTAACAATGTGACCAAGGAACTGAACTTCTTTTAACCAAAATGCACACTTAGAAAACTTAGCGTACAACTCTTCTTTCTTTAACAAATCAAGCACTAACCTCAAATGTTCTTCGTGCTCTTCATCACTCTTAGAATAGATAAGAATGTCATCGATGTAAACTATAACGAACTTGTCCAGATAGGGTCTACACACACGGTTCATGAGGTCCATGAACACAGCAGGTGCATTTGTCAATCCGAACGGCATAACAAGAAATTCAAAGTGACCGTAACGGGTGCGAAAAGCAGTTTTTGAAACATCAGATTCCTTAACGCGTAACTGATGATAGCCAGAACGAAGATCAATCTTTGAATAAACAGAAGAACCTTGGAGTTGATCGAACAGATCATCGATTCTCGGAAGAGGATAACGATTTTTAACAGTAAGTTTATTCAACTCACGATAATCAATACATAAACGAAAAGAACCATCCTTCTTTTTAACAAACAGAACAGGAGCTCCCCAAGGGGACGAACTCGGACGAATAAAGCCTTTGTCTAACAACTCACGGAGTTGGCTCGACAATTCTTGAAGTTCAGAAGGCGCAAGACGATAAGGAGCACGTGCTACAGGAGCAGCACCGGGAACAAGATCAATTTGAAATTCTACCGCGCGTTGCGGCGGAAGGCCAGGTAAATCATCAGGAAACACTTCGGGAAAATCCCTAACAACGGGAACGTCATCAACGTTCTTCACTTCTTTACTAGAATCAACAACATGAGCAAGAATAGCATGACAGCCCTTGCGGAGATGTTTACGAACTTTCATACAGCTAATAAGGTTTAACTGCGCGCATTTCTTATCTCCATAGACCATCAGTGGCTCTCCAATAACATCAGTAACACGAATAGCCTTATCATAACAGACGATCTCGGCACGGTTCGCGGACAACCAATCCATACCAATAACAACATCAAAACTACCAAGTTCAATCGGTATCAAATCTATGTCAAAATCCCTACCACCCAAATTAATGTTACATTTACGGTGTACAGTCTTAGCAGTAAGTTCTTTACCATTAGCTACTTCAACAACATAAGTATTGTCTAAGGGAGTTAACGGCGTTTTGATTCTCGGACTTAATTTACTTGACACGAAACTTAAATCAGCCCCTGAATCAAATAGAACATAAACTGATAAATCGTTGACTGAGAACGTACCAGTAACAAGCTTAGGATCCTCTTCAGCATCCTTTGCATTAATGTTGAACGCTCGGCCGCGTGCAGTCTCTGCAGTCTTCTTGTTGGGACAAGCATCTCGGAAATGCCCCGGCTTCCCACACTCATAACAAACCCTTGGATTACCTCCATTATTCGATTTCCCATTACCGTTACCGTTACCACCTCTATTACCAACATTATTATTATTACCACCAGTCGCGGGAGTAGCAGACCCCGGCAAAAGCACTGTACAATCTTTAGCAATGTGCCCTTGCTTAGAGAACCTCTTACAAGTAACTGTGCAGTAACCATCATGAGCTTTATAGCAACGAGGACACACACGCTGATTTCTGTTATTAGCACCTGAGGTATCCTGTTTCTTCTGCTGACCCTGGTTTTGATTGCGGTTGTTATCCCACTTTCGTTTCCCATTATCAGCCTTCTTGACAACCTCCTCACTACTTTCAACAACTGTAGTCTTGCTTCTTCTCAACACCTTGTCATTAAGTTTGTGGGCCATAGACATAGCTGCCTCAATAGTCTGGGGTTCACTGGACTCAACCCCGTGTTCAATCTTCTCGGACAAACCATCAATGTAAGCCTCAATTTTGCGGTCCTCATCTGCATAAACCCTAGGACACAGCAAAGTTAACTCGAAAAACCTTCGTTCATAGGCATCTAACTCGGTGCCATGCATTTTCAAATTCTTGAGCTCAACCTCTAGCTTCTTAAGCTCACCCCGAGGTCTATAGCGGGTGATCAATCTTTCCTTAAAATCATTCCAGGCCAAACCATAAGCTACATCGCTTCCCAAACTACTAACCAGATTGTTCCACCATGTCAAGGCACTATCCTTGAGAGTGCAACTAGCGAAACTAACTTTGTCCTCTTCACGGACCCGACTGACCCTGAAAATAGATTCGATTTTCTCGAACCAACGAGTAAGCCCTATTGGTCCTTCCGTACCACTGAATTCTTGGGGTCGACCAGCCATAAAAGTTTTGTGGGAGCATCCCACGTTGTTGTTCACATTGGCGTTAACATTAGCATTTGCTGCCATGGCAGCAGCAATTCCTTCATTGATCAAGCGTTGCATACGCGCTTCAGTGGACTCTCTTGGAGGCATGATCTTCAAAATAGAATAACACATCCGTTAGTACCAAGAATAATACTAGTGTCATAAAGGAATAGATCAAAACACGAAAAGACTAACCATTAAGATATTAGTCAACTAACACTATGAGTAATAACATGACAGTTATGATTGTTATAGAAATAACCATCACATGCATACATATTTTATGATAACATCATACAACATACATAGCACCTAACATACATGAACATATATTACGCATAATATAACATGCCAAGAGCCACAACATCAGAAATAAAACATGATAATGATAATAGATGTCATAAAAATAACCATCCATACATAATGAAAAAAATATCCCATAACAAAATCTTAATAAAATCCTCGGCAAAACGCCGTACATAACCCAAAATGTATGTATAAAAAGGACATTAAGTCTGATGAAATAGATAATCAATATGAATAATCACATCACATTCGCTTAGAGCAGGTGTGATAAGCTAGTCCAGCATGAGTCTCAGCAGGATCCTCATACTTACGCAACTTCCCTTTCACAACATCCAACTCTTCCTTCAACACACGAACAGTGCTCTCGAGAGCCTCGAACTTAGCATTAACTTCTCGATCACGCTTACGGTTCGCATCCTCAACCCTATGCTTGAAAGTGATAAAGTTACCCATGTCGGCACGAATCTCGTCCATAACTTCATTATGTGGCAAAGTGCACAAACAATCACTAAGGGCGTTAATACGTGTCACCTCATTATAAGCCTGGTTCATATGAGTAATGGTAGAAAAATAGTAATGAACAGGATCATCGATCTCTGGTTGATTAGCACGACGTCTAGCAGGAGACGGTGGAGCAGGAGCAGCAACAGAGTTATCGCTCGAAGTCGACATCTGCAAACAGCAAAACCGCAAACCACATACTAAAAAGATATGAAAGCTAATAATATAACTTATACGAAATGAAATGCATAATAATGCTATAGCAAAAAGGTCGGGCTGTAGACTAGACTCTAATGCACCCTAATAACCACGGGTTGACCACATTAAGACCGCCTAGTTCCCTACAACCAGAGCTCTGATACCACATGTGACGACCCCGTCAAAACACTTAACGGATCCGTCAGTTGGTCCCATAGCTTGATCGGACTTAAATGAATTAAATAAACAAAGTTGCATTCTTTTATTTCAAAATGTTGCCCAAAAAGGAAACAAACCCAATTAAGTAGTTTAAAATCAACCAACCATAGTAATGAACCAAAAGTTGACACAAAACATTGCCAACAAACCCACAATTTAAATTATCCAAAATAGAATGCAAACTTAAGTTTCATAAATAGTTTCATAAAATCTGCCCAAATGCATGCAGACTCTTCTAACGACAGCGGAAGCATCAAATAACTCAAGTACCTGTGAAAACATGCAAGTAAACTGTCAACACAAAGGTTGAGTGAATTATAGGTTTAAATAAATAAGTAAACTTTAGACCACAAGATTTAAAAATGTTAGAAAACATTAAACATTATTCCATTATCAATGAGCCACCTGGTAACCACTTAACCCTTTATTTACCCTTGCCAAACACAATAAAAATATACACTTGGACAGTGTATCTACAACAAATTACGAAGCACTAAACATTCCGATTATAAATTGCTAGCGCGACTAGCTCGAAATGGGGTTGTCAAACCCGATAGATCTATCCGTAGGATTCGCGTTCACCGGTAGAAACCAATGATTACAGTTACCAGACTAGGGAATATTTTTGTCCAACTCACAATGAATAATTAAATTTAACTGTTACTTGTGTCTAACCGTAAATAAAAATCTGCATGTAATCACATCCCAAAAAGTATACTTTGAAAAGTATGTAAAAACGGGACTATAACTCACCTTAAATAGCAACTGAAGAAATCTCACAAACAAGCGAACATCAAGTAAAGTAAAGTGATCAAGAAAGATCACAACGCCGACCTATAAATAAAGCAGGTCGAAATAAATAACTAACTTAGGTCAAGTCTTAGTATGATAGCTATTGTACATGTTGCAAGTAGACATAGAACATTACTCAGCAAGCATCGGTTTGATTGGAACAACATAAGGACACACACTTTCTATTTTTAGAAAGTTTCTATTTTTAGCAGGTTTCTATTTTTGGAAAGTTTTCTATTTTAGGAAAGTTTCTATTTTAGGAAAGTTTCTATTTTTAGAAAGTTTCTATTTTAGGAAAGTTTCTATATTTAGAAATTTCTATTTTTAGAAAGTTTTGAAGTTAGGAAAGTTTCCTTATTTAGAAAGTCAACAGAAGTCAACTGAAAGTCAAAGTCAACCGAAAGTCAACTCAAAAGTCAACATTGGTCAAACATAGTCAACATTAATTTGAAAAGTGTAAATTATAATAATAACATAGGTTATAATGTTTATTAAAGTCAAAAGTGTATAATAATGTCTTAACATAAGTTTAATTAAATAAAATGAATTATTAAAGTTAATATAAGTTGAAATGTTATAATTAGTATAACATAAGTATTTAATTAATTAATTAAATATTAATCATATTATAAATATTATTAATAATAATAATCTTTAAATCATATCATAAGTATTATAAATTAATAATGAATTATTAATTATATCATAAGTTTCTAATTAAAATTATTAAATCATAAGTATTTAATAATTAAATCATAATTAAATAATAATTAAGTCTTATAATAATTAAATAATAATTTATTCTTTATTATAAGTCTTATAATAATTTCTCAAAAATAAAGTTAATACTTATCATAAGTATTTTCCTTTAATAATAAAAGTATTATTAATCATAAGTTTAATTAAAATGTTAATTAAATTATAATTAATAATTAAATGATATAATAAATATTTATATCATAAGTCTTAAATAATAATAATTACTTCTTTTATCTAAAGTAATTTATTAATAATGAAATCCATAATTTTTATCATAAGTTAAATCATTAACCATAAGTTTTTAAGTTTAAAAGTTCATCGGGTCGTATCTTGAGCCCCGGGTGTCGGTTTCGGGCAAGCCACATATGCAACTTCACCTACTCAAACCACCCGACACAATTATGAACTCAAGAACACTCCAAGAACAGTCCCTAAGTCGTGGACATCAGCCATGACAACACTTGGGAAAATCAATTTACTCAAAACAGTAATTCGGGCACAACGGGTGAACCGTGGCTCGGATTTAGGTGACCCGAACATGAAAATTCGTCCCACCATCAGTCCTAACCAAATGACACACCCTAAAGACACCAAGGATAGTCACAAAGTCGGACCCAACCTTGTTCATGCCAAGAACACCTTTCAATCTTTAACAAAAAATCAAATTAAGCATATCTAGGGCTCCGGGAATCGAAACGACATGAATCCGGAGTCTAAAATTAATGTCTTGATGAGAGGAACTCATTTATGTACTTTATTTTAACATTCATATCAGTTACAAAGTCAGAAAATACGAATTATGCTGCTGTCCAAAATTTACAAACCGAAATCATAAGCAAACGAGTAATTCTACGCCTCCAAACAACATTACAACAACTAATATACATCATACTAATAATATAACATACAAAATCAGTAATATATATGAAAAATCAAAAAGCTAGGGTTAGGGTTTATACCCAAATCGAGAATCAAAGTATATGATCGCGTAGAGAACGAAGAGAGGAACACGATTGTATAAACGATTTGTTGATCCAAGTAATATTTTGATTGATGGTGATGATGTTTATGGTGGTGGTGGTCGTCGCCCAAAAGAGAGAAAGGGAGGAAGAAAGAAAAAAATTAGGTTTTAGGTTTAGATAAGATTTTGAAAAAAAATAAAATAAATCAAAATATGGGAAAACAAGGGAGTGTATCCCCCCTCCCTTGTGGCTTCGGCCGAAAATGGGTAGGGTGGGCCCCATGGTGGGCTAAATTTGCTAAGTGCTTAAAGTCTGATGGCCCGAAAGCCCGAACGAATCCCGAAACACGAAAACACGCTTACGCGATTAAAAATCCGGAAAGATAACAAGCGCGCGACGAAAAATAAATATAAATACACCTAATAATAATATGATCATAAAATATCATATTTAAAATATTTAGGATTTAAAAATCCCGAAAGCTCGACCGTTGGTTTAAAAACCGAAAAGATTCGCCGGATGGAAATCTGCGAGACGTAGGAACGTACAAAATAAAATATGAATACATATATTCATATAACACATAATAATTATTATATATATATTATTACAAAAATAATAATATAGGTCATAGAAATGACGTGGCACACTAACAGTTAACGGTCGTTAAATAATTAACGGAAAAAGATAACGGAAAAAGTAGGGTCGTGACAATGTGCCATGTTATACGACTCTTGTATTCTATTTAACCTCTAAAATATCAAGAAAATATTTCTTGATGATTCGGCCTTTTCCAAGGTATTCTAGTAATTTGACAAGTCAAGATCGTGCCATCACAATTTCCTTCCTAGAACATTAACAATGTTCATTCTGAAATTCATATCTGTGAATTCTGGACCATTACAAGCGGTGCTTAATCGCAAGAAGAAGAAACGAAAGGACAAAACTCCGAAATAGAAATTGGGGTATAAATTGCAGCAAATAAAAGAGAGCATTAACTGTGAATGATAATGATTATAGAAGACAGAAGCAGAGACTTTGAAATATAAGGGAACATATAAAGCCCAACGACAAACCAAAAATTATAAACCATATATATCGATGCATATAGCAATATAAAGACACGGGAGAACTAGAAACACTATAAACCCAAGAGTATAGTAGAAGTAAATAGATTCTTCCGGTGGTAGATGAAAAAGAAGAATGACCGATATGAAAGTTAGAAGTATATCGAGAATCAGAACTGGATGGAGCATATTGATGAATACTTTAAAATATGAGTTAAAGGGGGAAAGAATAGAAGGTGATGAAACATGACTAGGAACTTAGAAATCAACAGATTTAACTCACACAATGGCGGAATAAGTGAATCAAACCCTTTAGTGAATAGGTTAAGTTTTTTTTGATTAATTTAGTTAAACCACCACTAAATCAAGTGTGATTAGATCAACACCTAGAGCTATTATTCACCACCTGGGTGATTTGGACTGAGAGAGAATCGGAGGAGCTCACTAGATCTGAGTGTGTGTAACAAATGAGAGGCTTAACCTAAAATGAAGAACATAAGACTTTATATACCCCTGCTGTTGACACACCCATACGATTCATTCATCACACGTACGAGTTAGCTTCATCAGCCGTACGGGTGATCACTCACTCGTATCTTCTCATTTAGGTTGTAATTGTGACTTAGCTCAGCATCAACCGTGCGTATGAGCCTGTCAGCCGTACTAGTGAGGCTTCACTCGTACGTCTGACTAAGTCTAACATAGTCAAACATCTAAATCTCGTTCCTGCAGTTCCTGTAACCACATACAAACACGGATAGGATAATAACGAGCAATCATGGTGGCCTGTAAACTGTTGTACCTGCAATGGACGTGGGTAGATGTCTAGGGACTTGCATAAAATGCATCAACAGAAGGTGTGAGTTGTAAGGAAACGAAGGAGGTGAATTTATAAGAAAATCTTCGACGGAACAATTAAAATGGACGATCGCATTTAAAGCGGATCCTAATTCCCTTGATTACCGGAGAGTCAAATCTTATTAAGAAGATTTTCTTTAAATCCCTTGAAATCTGGGAATCAATCATATCTACGTCAAATGATAAGATGAATCTACACTTACTCATTTCACTCTTCTATGTTAGCTTCATTCGTACTCTTCATATAAATGGATTGTTTATCCAAATTATTCGCTGATGATAAAACTCTAATTTTCAGCCCGTATGCATCATGAAAACATACTTATTATCATTCACGACCTTTCCACTCAAATTTCGGGACGAAATTTCTTTAACGGGTAGGTACTGTGACAACCCAGAAATTTCCAACCAAATTTAAACTTTAATCTTTATATGTTTCCGACACGATAAGCAATATTTGTTAAGTTAAATTTCAAGAATTTTAAACTATGTTCATACATTCATTCAACCTCGACCAAGTTCCAACGATTCACGAACTATTAAACGAATATGATTATATATGTATATGTGTATATATATTATAACTTGAAACGTAAACAAAATATTAGATTAAATACTTTATATGATTGTATCTGTTTCAAAATATTTATCAATGGAATTAGAAGATAAGATCAAATGATTGAATTATCAGATATATTGAATTATGATTACAAGTCTCTGTTGAAAGGCCCACGTTGATTTGAGAAATCTTTCCATTTTAACAATATTCGAAAAATGGTAAAGTGATTTATAAATAAGAACAAATTGTCAATCATTGAGAACTAGACAAAGGATAGTGGAAGATTGAATCTCATAAAGACTCGATTGATCTATTTAGTTTCAAACGTATAAAAACGTTTTCAGTTTAAAAAGAACTTTATTATTAAAACGTATATAACTTTTATAAATATCTAGAACCACTTTTGACAACTCATTACTTAACTAGTATGATAAAGATAACGATATTTATATTTTATTTTATTAAATATATATAACGATTTTAATTAATATTATATATATTTATATGCGTATTATACGTACATAGTTTTATACTTTTACTATACTTAAACTTTACCTTTACTTTATTTTTACTTTACTTTAACTTTAATAATTCACTTTAATAATTCATACTTTAATAATTCACTTTAATAATTCATACTTTAATAATTCACTTTAATAATTCATACTTTAATAATTCACTTTAATAATTTATACTTTAATAATTCACTTTAATAATTCAAAAATCTATTATAAATAGAATTCAATAGGTTTCATTATTTCATAGAAACTTGAAAATATTTTTCTCTAAACTCTCTCAATCGATTTACATATATATATTTACTCCGTATTATTTCAAGATATTATTAGTATACATAAAATATTATGACGGAGTGCTGTCCAAGTGATTTCGAAATTGTTTTTTGAGTAGGATAGGATTAAGGAAATTATGGGTTATAGCTATGGAGGTGATTGAGTATGGTTCATGGGTATGCTCGTGAGGTCAATATAGTGTTTATCATTTCCGTTGCGTCTACGTACCTTTCCTACAATATTGAATCTCAATATTGATACGTGAATACTCATAATTTAACTTTTACATACTAATAGTGTATCCCAGACTAGTGCTCGAGTATTTAGGATTATGCATGCTTGTACTTTTGATATTGCCCTTAGACAGGTTAGGTTGAATCTTGAATTAGTTACACTTGCGGTTGAGATAAGGTATAAGATATGCATGTCCTTGGAAAGCTAGCAAAAAATTAAGAACTTTTCCTTTAGATATCGAATGGTTTCGATGAACGGATTAGAAGTTATAATCAATTGAATTTTCGATATTTTTATTAAAAATGATTATTATTATTATTTTCGTTTTTATCGTCGTTCTAGTTTTATCTTATTATTATCATTATTATTATCTTTATCAATAAAAGGGATTTATCATTAAAAATTGTTTTTTTATTATTATTACTATCGTTATTATCGTTAAAGTTATAATTAGTATTATTATTATTATCCAATTATTATTATTATTATTATTATTATTATTATTATTTATTATTATTATTATTATTATTATTATTAGTATTATTATTATTATTATTATCATTATTAATATATATATCATTATTTAAAAATGGTTATTGTTATTGTTATTATTATTACTATATTATCATTAAGATAATTATTAGTATTATCGTTAATAATGTTATAGTAACTATCATTATTAATATTAGTGTAATTAAAACAAATATTTGTAACACCTAATTATTTTGATTACTATTATTATCATTATTATGAACACGATATAAAAGACGATTAAAAGCTATTAAATGAAACGATTAGGAAATAATGAGTAAGAGTAACATGATGAAATTAAAATATTATAAGATATTGATTTAGATAAAATTATCGTTCTTATTATTTTTATCATTACTATTATTATTAAAAGTATTGTTAGTATTAAAACTATCATTTTAACAAAAATTATCATTTTAATAGAAATGTCATTGTTACTATAAAATATCATTATTATTATTATTATTTTAAATAGAATTATTATTTTAAAGATAATATTAAAAATTAACGTAAATATTAAAGTTATCATAATTAGAATTATCGTTTTATCATAATGTCATCCTTGTAATTATAAATATTGATATTTTTATAATAATAATTATTATTACAAAATAATACAACTTTTACTTACTATCATTATAGATATTATTTTATCAAATAAATATGTGATACAAACATATTTTACTACGTCTAATAACTTACTTTAATAATACCTATCATATTATCTTTATGATATTAAATGAACCCTATAAATTTTATTACTTAATATATATAAAAGTATATTTTATTATATAAATTTAATATAAAACTTTATTTATTAATAAATAAATTATATTATTTACTCTAATAAATCTTTTAAAAATATAAAACGACGATATTTAAACTATATATTAATCATGTATAGATTTTTGGAAATTATTTTGAGTCAAATTTACTTTTGTTGACTTTTGCATATTAGTCTCGAGCATTAGGATTGTGGTACACTATGACTTGACCTAATTTGTTAGACAAATATTGACCAACACATAAATATATATAATTAATTTAGGTTCGTGAATCCGAGGCCAACCTTGCACTTGTTCAATGACGTTATATGTATTTTTACTACGAAATACAGTATGGTGAGTTTCATTTGCCTTTTTACCCTTTATATTTTTGGGACTGAGAATACATGCGCTTTTATAAATGTTTGACGAAATAGACACAAGTAATTGAAACTACATTCTATGGTTGAATTATCGAAATCGAATATGCCCCTTTTTATTAAAGTCTGGTAATCTAAGAATTAGGGAACAGACACCCTAATTGACGCGAATCCTAAAGATAGATCTATTGGGCCTAACAAACCCCATCCAAAGTACCGGATGCTTTAGTACTTTGAAATTTATATCATGTCCGAAGGAGGATCCCGGAATGATAGGGGATATTCTTATATGTATCTAGTTAATGTCGGTTACCAGGTGTTCACCATATGAATGATTATTTTTGTCTCTATGCATGGGACGTATATTTATGAGAACTGGAAATGAAATTCTTGTGGTCTATTAAAATGATGGAAATAAATGATTGTGATAAACTAATGAACTCACCAACCTTTTGATTGACACTTTAAAGCATGTTTATTCTCAGGTGTTAAAGAAATCTTCCGCTGTGCATTTGCTCATTTTAAAGATATTACTTGGAGTCTTTCATAGCATATTTCGAAGAACGTTGCATTCGAGTCATTGAGTTCATCAAAGATTATTATTAAATCAATTTATAGTTGGATAGTGGATATTATGAAATGGTATGCATGCCTGTCAATTTTCGATGTAAAGAAAGTTTGTCTTTTAAAAACGAATGCAATGTTTGTAAAATGTATCATATAGAGGTCAAATACCTCGCAATGTAATCAACTATTGTGAATCGTTTATAATGTATATGAACGGGTCCTTTCAATAACGAAAGTGATGATAATGGTATTATGTAAAATTCATGATGACGATATTGCTGCTATATTATGCATATGCCTTTCAGTTACACTCAACTACAACCCCCAAGAACCACCTCCTGCAGTACTACAAGCTACAACTACTATTCTTGCGCGAACAATTCAACAACCCAGTTGCTACAGTACCTGTACGTTTCTGTTTTTGCAGTACATGCTGCTGCAAGTAAACTTCTACTATTTGTTATTGTTATACTTCCTATTTCATTCTGTGTAATAAGGATGATGAAATGATTGGATTGTATACGAAGAAGATGATGATGAGTATGTTAAAAATGATGAAGATGATGAATAGTAGTCGTGAGATTAATGATGAAAGTAACGATGGTGTTAAGCTCGATAAAGATGATGATGGTGTTAGTTTAGGATAACCATGATAGATATTAAATACGATGATGATGATTCGCGAATTGAATCATGATGAAGATAGATTTTAGAAGAAAAAGGAAACAAATAGATATATAGAATATATGATTAAAGTTGGAGTTATAAATCAAAAAAACGATAACAGTTCAATGGTTAGGGCGGGTGTTGAGTGAGCAAGAGTTCCTAGGATCGAACCTTATCTGCTGCATCTTATTTTTTTATAAATAGAAGCTGTTGGGCTTGAGTACTTGTAATCTTGGGCCATAACGGGCTCTTGGGTTGCCAAGTGTTTGCACCTTTAGATTGGATCGATTGTTTGGGCTTGTAAAACTACAGTTGGGCCGAAGCTGTAGTGACCCGAACTTTTCCATGTTTATATATATTAATTGAGATTGATATTTACATGATTAAATGTTTCCAACATGTTAAGCAATCAAACTGTTAAGACTTGATTAATTGAAAGATGTTTCATATAGACAATTGACCACCCAAGTTGACCGGCGATTCACGAACGTTAAAACTTGTAAAAACGACATGACGATATATATATGGATATACATATGGTTAACATGAGATTATGATAAGTAAGTATCTCCATAAGTATATTAACAATGAGTTATATACATATAAACAAGACTACTAACTTAAGGATTTCGAAACGAGACATATATGTAACGATTATCGTTGTAACGACATTTAAATGTATATATATCATATTAAGATATATTAATATATCATAATATCATGATAATATAATAATTTAATATCTCATTAGGTATAATAAACATTGGGTTAACAACATTAATTGAGATCGTTAACTTAAAGGTTTCAAAACAACACTTACATGTAACGACTAACGATGACTTAACGACTCAGTTAAAATGTATATACATGTAGTGTATTTAGATGTATTAAAATACTTTTGGAAGACTTCAAGACATATATCAAAACACTCATACTTAACGAAAATGGTTACAGTTACTTTCCCATTCTTTTCTTTCATCAAGAATTCAAGTCGTATTCTTACCCGTATTATACACAGCTTCAAAACGTACTTACTATGGGTATATACCAATAGGAACTAGCATGGGATTTCACTCTTGATTATGTCATGTATGATTAATTAATTTTAACTTCTACCATGAGCTAGTCAACTAACTAGAACTCCTTTTAACCCCACTCACCACTCACCAATTACCACTCATCATTCACTCCATTTCACTTCCAATTCTCTTTCTAATTGAAATGTCCCGTTCTTATTGATTAAAAACGTTCCATATTAATTGATTTCGTTGCGAGGTTTTGACCTCTATATGAGACGTTTTTCAAAGACTGCATTCATTTTTAAACAAACCATAACCTTTATTTCATCAATAAAGGTTTAAAAAGCTTTACGTAGATTATCAAATAATGATAATCTAAAATATCCTGTTTACACACGACCATTACATAATGGTTTACAATACAAATATGTTACAACAAAATAAGTTTCTTGAATGCAGTTTTTACACAATATCATACAAGCATGGACTCCAAATCTTGTCCTTATTTAAGTATGCGACAGCGGAAGCTCTTAATAATCACCTGAGAATAAACATGCTTAAAACGTCAACAAAAATGCTGGTGAGTTATAGGTTTAACCTATATATATCAAATCGTAACAATAGACCACAAGATTTCATATTTCAATACACATCCCATACATAGAGATAAAAATCATTCATATGGTGAACACCTGGTAACCGACAATAACAAGATGCATATATAAGAATATCCCCATCATTCCGGGACACCCTTCGGATATGATATAAATTTCGAAGTACTAAAGCATCCGGTACTTTGGATGGGGTTTGTTAAGCCCAATAGATCTATCTTTAGGATTCGCGTCAATTAGGGTGTCTGTTCCCTAATTCTTAGATTACCAGACTTAATAAAAAGGGGCATATTCGATTTCGATAATTCAACCATAGAATGTAGTTTCACGTACTTGTGTCTATTTTGTAAATCATTTATAAAACCTGCATGTATTCTCATCCCAAAAATATTAGATTTTAAAAGTGGGACTATAACTCACTTTCACAGATTTTTACTTCGTCGGGAAGTAAGACTTGGCCACTGGTTGATTCACGAACCTATAACAATATATACATATATATCAAAGTATGTTCAAAATATATTTACAACACTTTTAATATATTTTGATGTTTTAAGTTTATTAAGTCAGCTGTCCTCGTTAGTAACCTACAACTAGTTGTCCACAGTTAGATGTACAGAAATAAATCGATAAATATTATCTTGAATCAATCCACGACCCAGTGTATACGTATCTCAGTATTGATCACAACTCAAACTATATATATTTTGGAATCAACCTCAACCCTGTATAGCTAACTCCAACATTCACATATAGAGTGTCTATGGTTGTTCCGAAATATATATAGATGTGTCGACATGATAGGTCGAAACATTGTATACGTGTCTATGGTATCTCAAGATTACATAATATATAATACAAGTTGATTAAGTTATGGTTGGAATAAATTTGTTACCAATTTTCACGTAGCTAAAATGAGAAAAATTATCCAATCTTGTTTTACCCATAACTTCTTCATTTTAAATCCGTTTTGAGTGAATCAAATTGCTATGGTTTCATATTGAACTCTATTTTATGAATCTAAACAAAAAAAATATAGGTTTCTAGTCGGAAAAATAAGTTACAAGTCGTTTTTGTAAAGGTAGTCATTTCAGTCGAAAGAACGACGTCTAGATGACCATTTTAGAAAACATACTTCCACTTTGAGTTTAACCATAATTTTTGGATATAGTTTCATGTTCATAATAAAAATCATTTTCTCAGAATAACAACTTTTAAATCAAAGTTTATCATAGTTTTTAATTAACTAACCCAAAACAGCCCGCGGTGTTACTACGACGGCGTAAATCCGGTTTTACGGTGTTTTTCGTGTTTCCAGATTTTAAATCATTAAGTTAGCATATCATATAGATATAGAACATGTGTTTAGTTGATTTTAAAAGTCAAGTTAGAAGGATTAACTTTTGTTTGTGAACAAGTTTAGAATTAACTAAACTATGTTCTAGTGATTACAAGTTTAAACCTTCGAATAAGATAGCTTTATATGTATGAATCGAATGATGTTATGAACATCATTACTACCTTAAGTTCCTTGGATGAACCTACTGGAAAAGAGAAAAATGGATCTAGCTTCAATGGATCCTTGGATGGCTCAAAGTTCTTGAAGCAAAATCATGACACGAAAACAAGTTCAAGTAAGATCATCACTTGAAATAAGATTGTTATAGTTATAGAAATTGAACCAAAGTTTGAATATGATTATTACCTTGTATTAGAATGATAACCTACTGTAAGAAACAAAGATTTCTTGAGGTTGGATGATCACCTTACAAGATTGGAAGTGAGCTAGCAAACTTGAAAGTATTCTTGATTTTATGAAACTAGAACTTTTGGAATTTATGAAGAACACTTAGAACTTGAAGATAGAACTTGAGAGAGTTCAATTAGATGAAGAAAA